>NC_052330.1:32544826-32557326 GCF_016432855.1 Salvelinus namaycush
ACTCCACACTGCTCCTCTCCACACTGCTCCACTCCACACTGCTCAAAACACTGCTCCACTCCACACTGCTCCACTCCACACTGCTCTACTCCATACTGCTCCACTCCACACTGCTCCACTCCACACTGCTCCACTCCACACTGCTCCACTCCACACTGCTCCAAACACTGCTCCACTCCACACTGCTCCACTCCACACTGCTCCTCTCCACACTGCTCTACTCCACACTGCTCCTTTTCACACTGCTCCACTCCACACTGCTACACTCCACACTGCTCCACTCCACACTGCTCCTCTCCACACTGCTCCTCTTCACACTGCTC
This sequence comes from Salvelinus namaycush, assembly GCF_016432855.1. Classification (NCBI taxonomy): domain Eukaryota; kingdom Metazoa; phylum Chordata; class Actinopteri; order Salmoniformes; family Salmonidae; genus Salvelinus; species Salvelinus namaycush. The sequence goes on from NC_052330.1 coordinate 32,545,150, forward strand.
CTCTCCACACTGCTCCACTCCACACTGCTCCACTCCACACTGCTCCACTCCACACTGCTCCTCTCCACACTGCTCCTCTCCACACTGCTCCACTCCACACTGCTCCACTCCACACTGCTCCACTCCACACTGCTCCTCTCCACACTGCTCCACTCCACACTGCTCCACTCCACACTGCTCCACTCCACACTGCTCCACTCCACACTGCTCCACTCCACACTGCTCCTCTCCACACTGCTCCACTCCACACTGCTCCACTCCACACTGCTCCACTCCACACTGCTCCACTCCACACTGCTCTACTCCACACTGCTCCTCTCCACACTGCTCCACTCCACACTGCTCCACTCCACATTGCTCCAAACACTGCTCCACTCCACACTGCTCCACTCCACACTGCTCCTCTTCACACTGCTCCTCTCCACACTGCTCTACTCCACACTGCTCCTCTTCACACTGCTCCTCTCCACACTGCTCCACTCCACACTGCTCCTCTCCACACTGCTCCACTCCACACTGCTCCAATCCACACTGCTCCACTCCACACTGCTCCACTCCACACTGCTCCACTCCACACTGCTCCACTCCACACTGCTCCACTCCACACTGCTCCTCTCCACACTGCTCCACTCCACACTGCTCCACTCCACACTGCTCCACTCCACACTGCTCCACTCCACACTGCTCCTCTCCACACTGCTCCACTCCACACTGCTCTACTCCACACTGCTCCTCTTCACACTGCTCCTCTCCACACTGCTCCACTCCACACTACTCCACTCCACACTGCTCCTCTCCACACTGCTCCACTCCACACTGCTCCACTCCACACTGCTCCTCTCCACACTGCTCCACTCCACACTGCTCCACTCCACACTGCTCCACTCCACACTGCTCCAAACACTGCTCCACTCCACACTGCTCCACTCCACATTGCTCCAAACACTGCTCCACTCCACACTGCTCCACTCCACACTGCTCCTCTCCACACTGCTCCACTCCACACTGCTCCACTCCACACTGCTCCTCTCCACACTGCTCCACTCCACACTGCTCCAAACACTGCTCCACTCCACACTGCTCCTCTCCACACTGCTCCACTCCACACTGCTCCTCTCCACACTGCTCCACTCCACACTGCTCCTCTCCACACTGCTCTACTCCACACTGCTCCACTCCACACTGCTCCACTCCACACTGCTCCACTCCACACTACTCCTCTCCACACTGCTCCTCTCCACACTGCTCCACTCCACACTGCTCCACTCCACACTGCTCCACTCCACACTGCTCAAAACACTGCTCCACTCCACACTGCTCCACTCCACACTGCTCCACTCCACACTGTTCCACTCCACACTGCTCCTCTCCACACTGCTCCACTCCACACTGCTCCTCTCCACACTGCTCCTCTCCACACTGCTCCACTCCACACTGCTCCACTCCACACTGCTCCACTCCACACTGCTCCACTCCACACTGCTCCTCTCCACACTGCTCCACTCCACACTGCTCCAGCTGATAGATAGACTGGTGGAAACGAGAGTATGTGGCCCTATTGTCAATGGAGAGTGTGTGAGTGATATCTCCTAGCTCTACACGGCATGTGACAAGCTAAAGGTCTGTTCAACCTCCACATCTGTATTTAACATAGAGGTCAGTTTTGGATGCGTTGGTGTGAAGGGGCAGATACATCCAGACCACCCAGTACGCTCATCAATCACGTGTTAATTACACCTCAGTCTGTTTTGACGGGGAGATGACTTACCGCTTGGCTTGGCTCTCCACTGCTCTGCCACAGAAGCAAATGAGTATTTATTGACTTATAATGATGGGCCCATTTCACTTCTCAACAACAAGACACTGATTGTTGTCCGCACTCACAAAGCCCAATATCAGGAGCTTTCACTGCCGTAGCTACGTATTCCATTAGAGATCGATCTGTTTGCCATATTGTCACAATGAGGTGGCTTGTGATGGCAGTTGTCTGTAAAAATACTATTGTTGTGGATATCAACAACAACAAAAAGTTGTTGATTATTACTTTTAACCCACTAAGGTCGATCTTCCCTCCCCCGTGGAAATTGAATTAGCATGATCAAAAAAAATCCCCATAAAAACTTGTCAGTTTAAACTATAGATATCTGTTTATGTAACTCTTCCACATCTGCAGTGAAAGGTGACAGAGCTAGAGTTGTGTTTGTCAGACCAGGAGAACCCCCCCCCCCCCCCCCCCCCTTCATTCTTATATCTCACAGAAATAGGACTGACACTTCAGAACAAACTTCCTTTAGATCAAAAACATTTTTTGGGGGGGACTATTTGTTTTTCCATGAAGTGAAGCTGTTAGTCAATGTGTTTGTATGGGCTAGTAGCAGTAAGGCCCAAAATAATTTTTCATCTAATACATTTATATGTTTTTTGATACATCAAGGGGTCTTAAAATTCTAAATCAAATAGCTAAATGATCCTTGGTACGACCTTCTTAAAACAATTCCATATAGCTTAGTCGAACCCCCACCCTTTCTTAAAACAATTCCATATATCTTAGTCGAACCCCCTCCCCCTTCTTAAAACAATTCCATATAGCTTAGTCGAACCCCCCCTCCCCTTCTTAAAACAATTCCATATAGCTTAATAGAAGCCCCCTTCGACAAATATGCCCCTTTACCCGGAGCCATCAACGTAACAGATCTATCAAGTAAGAGTCTTACTGCACCTCTCTGTATTGTCTAAAGGATAGCCTACTAGCACATACAATGCCTTCACTACACAGGTGGATCTCTACAAAGTCAGACGCACATTGTGACTCAAACTGTTTTTTAGAGATTGCAAACTCTCTGTACACACGAAAACAGTGTTCAGACATCCATCTATATTCATTCCACCTGGGCCCATTGACCCAGCTGTGGACACGGACTACAGACTGGTGAGTAAAGACATTGCCAAATTAAAGACCTCTGTTCACTACCCACTCTGACAAACAAACTACTAATGATCTTCAGTATGACACCTCTATAGTTATATGCCCAGCGGACAAAGGATATACCGTTACAGCACAATACTATACTAATTATAAGACTGAAGTACTCAGATAGCTTAACAATCATACATTCTATAAGAGACTCGCTACAAACCCCACAAAAGAGCTTGTGATAGATATTGAAAAAACTGTCACTGAGGGCCAATAAACTGTCACTGAGGGCTAACGAACTGTCACTGAGGGCTAACGAACTGTCACTGAGGGCTAACGAACTGTCACTGAGGGCTAACGAACCGTCACTGGGGGCCAACGAACTGTCACTGGGGGCCAACGAACTGTCACTGGGGGCCAACGAACTGTCACTGAGGGCTAACGAACTGTCACTGAGGGCTAACGAACTGTCACTGAGGGCTAATGAACTGTCACTGAGGGCTAACGAACTGTCACTGAGGGCCAACGAACTGTCACTGGGGGCCAACAAACTGTCTCTGGGGGCCAACAAACTGTCACTGGGGGCCAGCAAACTGTCACTGAGGGCTAACGAACTGTCACTGAGGGCTAACGAACTGTCACTGAGGGCTAACAAACTGTCACTGAGGGCTAACAAACTGTCACTGAGGGCCAACTAACTGTCACTGAGGGCCAACTAACTGTCACTGAGGGTCAACAAACTGTCACTGAGGGCCAACAAACTGTCACTGAGGGCCAACAAACTGTCACTGAGGGCCAATAAACTGTCACTGAGGGCCAACTAACTGTCACTGGGGGCCAACGAACTGTCACTGAGGGCCAACAAACTGTCACTGAGGGCCAAAAAACTGTCACTGAGGGCCAAAAAACTGTCACTGAGGGCCAACAAACTGTCACTGGGGGCCAACGAACTGTCACTGAGGGCCAACGAACTGTCACTGGGGGCCAACGAACTGTCACTGAGGGCCAACAAACTGTCCCTGAGGGCCAACGAACTGTCACTGAGGGCCAACGAACTGTCACTGGGGGCCAACGAACTGTCACTGAGGGCCAACAAACTGTCACTGGGGGCCAACGAACTGTCACTGAGGGCCAACAAACTGTCCCTGAGGGCCAACGAACTGTCACTGAGGGCCAACGAACTGTCACTGAGGGCCAACGAACTGTCACTGAGGGCCACAAAGCCCTGACCTCAATCCCATAGAAGATTTGTGGGCAGAACTGAAAAACCCTGTGCGAGCAAGGAGGCCTACAAACCTAATTCAGTTACACCAGCTCTGTCAGGAGTAATGGGCCAAATTCACCCAACTTATTGTGGGAAGCTTGTGGAAGGCTACCCGAAACGTTTGACCCAAGTTAAAAACTTCTTAAGGCTAGGGGGCAGTATTTTCGTTTTTGGCTAAAAAACGTACCCATTTGAAACTGCCTATTTCTCAGCCCCCGAAACTAGAATATGCATATAATTGTCAGATTAGGATAGAAAACACTCTGAAGTTTCCAAAACTGTCAACATTTTGTCTGTGAGTTAAACAGAACTGATATTGCAGGCTAAAACCTGAGGAAAATCCAATCAGGAAGTGCCCCTGTTTTTGAAACCTCTCTGTTCCTATGCATCCCTATTGCCCATTTAAAGGGATATCAACCAGACTCCTTTTTCTATGGCTTCCCTAAGGTGTCAACAGCCTTTAGACATAGTTTCAGGCTTTTATTTTGAAGAATGAGCGTGAACGACCACATTGCGTAAGTGGATAGGTGGGGGCTCTCAGAGTGAGTTGTGCGCAACAGAGAAAGGCAGCCATTGTTACTCCCGGTCCTAGTGAAAAGCCAACTGTCCCGGTTGATATATTATCGAATAGATATTTGAAAAACACCCTGAGGATGGATTATAAAAAACGTTTGACATGTTTCTGTGGACATTATGGATATAATTTGGAATTTTTGTCTGCGTTGTCGTGACCGGTCTTTCCGGTGGATTCCTGGGCATAACGCAGCAAACGAACGGAGGTATTTGGATATAAAAAATATCTTTATGGAACAAAAGGAACATTTGTTGTCTAACTGGGAGTCTCGTGAGTGAAAACATCCGAAGATCATCAAAGGTAAACGATTAATTTGATTGCTTTTCTGATTTTCGTGACCAAGTTACCTGATGCTAAGTGTACTTATTGTTTTGTCGAGCGATCGATAAACTTACACAAACGCTTGTATTGCTTTCGCTGTAAAGCATAATTTCAAAATCTGAGACGACATGTGGATTAACAAAAGGCTAAGCTGTGTTTTGCAATATTGCACTTGTGATTTCATGAATATGAATATTTTCTAGTAATATTATTTACCTGTGGCGCTATGCTACGCTATGCTATTCAGCGTTGCTGATGACAATTATCCCGGTTCCGGGATGGGTGGTTCACAATTTAAAGGCAATGCTACCAAATACTAATTGAGTGGATGTAAACTTCTGACCCACTGGGAATGTGATGAAAGAAATAAAAGCTGAAATAAATAATTCTCTCTACTATTATTCTGACATTTCACATTCTTAAATAATGTGGTGATCCTAACTGACCTAAAACAGGGATTTTTTTTTTTAGGATTAAATGTCAGGAATTGTGAAAAACAAAGTTTACATGTATTTGGCTAAGGTGTATGTAAACTTCCGACTTCAACTGTAAATGTTCAGGAGTCTTATGGCTTGGGGGTAGAAGCTGTTAAGGAGCCTCTTGGACCTAGACTTGGCGCTCCGGTACCGCTTGCCGTGTGGTACATGGGCCAGATCACGTGAGCACTGAGAAACACGGATCATAGAACACAAAAAAGCTATATTAGACGAAAAGGGCAAAAACTAGCAGTCAATTAACTAAGGTTCTGGGCAGGTGGAGAAATTACAGAGAAATGTTAGAAGGGGTGATTTTGATCGGTTCTTACTACAAAAAAAAGAGGCTAAATGGATCCACCGTCTAGATACGGCAGGTAGCCTAGTGGTTAGCCTAGTGGTTAGCCTAGTTAGCCTAGTGGTTAGCCTAGTTAGCCTAGTGGTTAGCCTAGTTAACCTAGTGGTTAGAGCATTGGGCCAGTAACTGAAAGGTTGCTCGATCAAATCCCCCCTGAGCTGACAAGGTAAAAATCTGTCATTCTGCCCCTGAACAAGGCAGTTAATCCACTGTTCCCCCGGTAGGCCATCATTGTAAATAAGAATTAGTTCTTAACTGACTTTAAATAGATATATATATATTTTAAATACTGTCGCTCCCCACGGATGAAACAAACAACTAGAGCTGAACTGTTTTCTCTAGTGTACCTAGTATTTTCTATACTGACCAGTATACAGCCTTTGTGTAGTTCTTTGCGAAGCTGAATTTCTAATCACCGCCATGATGTGCTTCCTGTGTGTGTTTTTTATACAATGTATTTTCCGAAACCAGTGCGTAATCTGTCTTTTACATACGCAACTCTTATACAGTATCCCTTTACGCACGTTCCTGTGTGCTATTTTTTCATGTTCCCTTTATTTTTCATATTATTTCTCGTGTTTCCCCTGTACACTGACGTGATAATGTTGTAGACGTGTTTTTGTAAATAGTTATTTACCTGTCATGTGACGTTTACCTGTCCTCTATTTCTAGAGGAAGAAGACTCTAAGTAGTTGAAACGCATTGCAGTTGTGTGTCCTGATGTACTAGGTTGACTGCTCCTATAATATATATTATAATTATATTATTTATTATATTATTATTTTTATCATTATTATTATTATTTGTATTATTATTAGTATTATTTTATTATTATTATTATTTTTATTATCATTTATTTATTTATTATTATTTTTATTTTTATTATTGTTATTATTGTTATTATTATTAATATTTTTATTATTATTGTTTTTATTATTGTTTTTATTATTCTTTTTATTATTCTTTTTATTTTGTATTATTATTCTTTTTTATTATTATTATTATTATTGTTATTATTTTCTAAATATATGATGTTAATAGTTCACCAAAGTTTATTGCAAGGTACCGGCCGCATGCTCGTCTTCTTTCTTTGGATTACCTGCCATTTAGAGGCCTTCCTCTCACATGTGACTCCAATGGGACATTTTCTCAGAGAGAAACTGCTATTCCCTAGCATGTCAGTCAGTAAGCCATGGTGCCCAACAACAGCAAGTGCCTTGAAAAAAAGTCTGTCAAGCAACAAATTAAGTGGCAGCCAGAGCTGCAGAGCTAACACCATAATCACTAAGTCCACCCTGTTACCACGTGGAGATATGCCCTTCCACATTATTCAGAGCAACAACACTGAGCTGTCTAGAGGCTGTGCTCTCTTGGGCAATGTTTACCTAGCGAACCGCCATGACGTTCACCTCCAGCTGATGTACATCCTACTGCACTTGAACAAACAGTGCCAAAGTGTTGGCTAGGAAACTGAAAGAAACTGCATTGGGACAAAGCAAAAACTAAAATAAGGGGGACTCTGACATACATCCTCCAAGATCACGACCACCGGGCCACCTCCAGAGAGACCAGCACCACCCTACACCACTGGGCCACCTCCAGAGAGACCAGCACCCCCCTACACCACCGGGCCACCTCCAGAGAGACCAGCACCCCCCTACACCACCGGGCCACCTCCAGAGAGGACAGCTCCACCCTGAACCATCGGGCCCCTTCCAGAGAGGACAGCTCCACCCTGAACCATACGGCCCCTTCCAGAGAGGACAGCTCCACCCACCCCACTACCTGCCATGCTAACAGGACAACACATCAATCAGAAGAGACCAACAGTCCATCAAGACAGAAGATCTAATAATGAAAGAGAAGGATTTCTGTTTTGAATTTGGTCAAGTTTGTGTGGAAGAGATGGAAAAAACTATTGTTATTCATCAATAATGATAAGCCACCAGGTATAGACAACCTAGATGGGAAACTATTGAGAATGGTAGCAGACTGTATTGCCACCCCTATTTGCCATGTCTTTAACCAAAGCTTAAAGGTGTTTGTGACAACAGGGATGGAAAGAAGCCAAAGTTATTCCACTAAATAAAGATAGAGAAGCACTCTTTCCTGGCTCTAACAGCTGCCCAATCAGTTTGCTGACTGTTCTTAGCAAACTGCTGGAGAAAATTGTGTTTGAACAAATAAAATGCTATTTTAAAGAGAACAAGTTAACTACTAAGTTGACTTTCAGCATGCATATCGGGAAGGCTCTCAACTTGTACTGCATTGACTCAGATGACTGATGATTGGCTAAAATAAATGGACAATAAGATGATCAGCTACAGCTGTTTTGTTAGATTTCAATGCAGCCTTTGATGTTATTGAAAAAAACTAAACTCTTTACATCACCTGCCATCACATGGTTGGAGAGTTATATATCCAATAGAACCCATAGAAGTTTCTTCAATGGAAGCGTCTCTAACAACAGATATGTACAGTGCGGTGTCCCTCAGGGCATCTTCAATGGAAGCATCTCTAACCACAGATATGTACAGTGCGGTGTCCCTCAGGGCAGTTCCCTTGGGCCGCTACTCTTCTCTATGTTTACAAATGATTTGCCACTTGTCTTACAAGAATCTAAAATGACTATGTACTGTATGCTGATGATTGCACACTCTACACATCAGCACCTACAGCCAGTGAGCTCACTGAGACTCTTAGCAAATAGTTACAGTCGGTTTCAGAATGGCTAATTAACAATAAACTGGTCTTGAATACATCTATACAAAAGCATTGTATTTGGTTCAAAGCATCCCCTTATACCTAAACCTCAACTGCAGTTAGCGTTTAGGTCACCTATGTGATGATGCTGTTAATTTACTACAGCTCAGCGTTCAACACCATAGTGCCCTACAAGCTCATCACCAAGCTAAGGCACCTGGGACTGAACACCTTGCTCTTCAACTGGATCCTGGACATCCTGAAGGGCTGCCGCCAGGTGGTGATGGTAGGCTACAACACATCTGCCATGCTTAGTCCCCTCCTGCACTCCCTGTTCACCCATGACTGCGTGGCCAAGCATGACTCCATCATTAAGATTGCCGATGGCACGACAGTGGTAGGCCTGATCACCGACAATGATGAGACAGCCTATAGGGAGGAGGTCAAATACCTGGCCGTGTGGTGCCAGGACAACAACATTTTCCTAATTGTCAGCAAGACAAAGGAGCTGATCGTGGACTACAGGAAACAGAGGGCTGAGCACGCCCCCATTCACATCAACAGGTCTGTAGTGGAGCAGGTCGAGAGCTTCAAGTTCCTTGTGTCCACATCACTAAGGATATATTACGGTCCACGTTACACCAACACGGTCATGAAGAGGGCACAACAACGCCTCTTCTCACTTAGGAGGCTGAAATGATTTGGTATCGGTCCTCGAATCCTCAAAAAGATCTACAGCTGCACCATTGAGAGCATCTTGACTGACCGCATCATCCACTTGGTATGGAAACTGCTTGGCATCCGACCGCAAGGCGCTACAGACGTACGGCCCAGTACATCACCGGGGCCGAGCTCCCTGCCATCCAGCACCTCTACACCAGGCAGTGTCAAAGACTGCAGCCACCCAAGTCATAGACTGTTCTCTCTGCTACCGCATGACAAGTGTTACTTATGCACCAAGTCTGGAACTAACAGGACCCTGAGCAAGCCATAAGACTGTTAAATAGTTAATCAAATAGCTACCCAGACTATCTACATTCACCCGTTTGCACAAACTTTTTTGACTCATCACATTCGCTGCTGCTACTGTTTATTATCTATCCTGTTGCCTAGTCACTATCCCTAGTTATATTTGAGGGCTCCCGAGTGCCGCAGTGGTCTAAGGCACTGCGTCGCCGTGCTAGAGGCGTCACAACACTGGTTCAATCCCTGGCTGTATCACAGCCGGCTGTGATCGGGAGTCCCATAGGGCGGCAAACATTTGGCCCAGTGTTGTCCAGTTTAGGGTAGGGTTTGGCCGGGGTAGGCCGTCATTATAAAAAATGATTTGGTCGTAACTGACTTGCCAAGTTAAATAAAGGTTAAGAAGCTGTTGAAAATGCCTAACCACTTTGTTTAATCTATTTGCATTCACTCTTCAAACAGACATACATACGCCACTATGGCTTTCTTCACGGTACCCAAATCAAAAACAGATTTAATGTGTCGCTCAGTTATTTATAGAGCCATGTCATCGCTAAAAGCAATTTTAGCTTTAAAAAAACCCCGAAGATTAAAGAACATTTTATCACAGCGCCTCTCCTCTGTCTAAAGATCTAATTTGACTGTACTGTATAAAATAATAAGAATATTTATGAAGTGTGTAAATATTATTTTTGTTGTCTATTGGTGTCTTTCCATATATATAACTATTATTTAATTTTTTATTTAGAATTTAATGTAATATCTTATGTTGTTCTTGTCAATAGCTGTTTGGTACTTTGTCATGTATTTGTATGTTTTATATAGACCACAGGAAGAGTAGCTGCTGCATATTCAGTAGTTAATGGACCCCAGGAAGAGTAGCTGCTGCATATTCAGTAGTTAATGGACCACAGGAAGAGTAGCTGCTGCATATTCAGTAGTTAATGGACCACAGGAAGAGTAGCTGCTGCATATTCAGTAGTTAATGGACCCCAGGAAGAGTAGCTGCTGCATGTTCAGTAGTTAATGGACCCCAGGAAGAGTAGCTGCTGCATGTTCAGTAGTTAATGGACCCCAGGAAGAGTAGCTGCTGCATATTCAGTAGTTAATGGACCACAGGAAGAGTAGCTGCTGCATATTCAGTAGTTAATGGACCCCAGGAAGAGTAGCTGCTGCATGTTCAGTAGTTAATGGACCCCAGGAAGAGTAGCTGCTGCATGTTCAGTAGTTAATGGACCCCGGGAAGAGTAGCTGCTGCATATTCAGTAGTTAATGGACCCCAGGAAGAGTAGCTGCTGCATATTCAGTAGTTAATGGACCCCAGGAAGAGTAGCTGCTGCATATTCAGTAGTTAATGGACCCCAGGAAGAGTAGCTGCTGCATGTTCAGTAGTTAATGGACCCCAGGAAGAGTAGCTGCTGCATATTCAGTAGTTAATGAACCCCAGGAAGAGTAGCTGCTGCATATTCAGTAGTTAATGGACCCCAGGAAGAGTAGCTGCTGCATATTCAGTAGTTAATGGACCCCAGGAAGAGTAGCTGCTGCATGTTCAGTAGTTAATGAACCCCAGGAAGAGTAGCTGCTGCATGTTCAGTAGTTAATGGACCCCAGGAAGAGTAGCTGCTGCATGTTCAGTAGTTAATGAACCCAGGAAGAGTAGCTGCTGCATGTTCAGTAGTTAATGGACCCCAGGAAGAGTAGCTGCTGCATGTTCAGTAGTTAATGGACCCCAGGAAGAGTAGCTGCTGCATGTTCAGTAGTTAATGGACCCCAGGAAGAGTAGCTGCTGCATGTTCAGTAGTTAATGGACCCCAGGAAGAGTAGCTGCTGCATGTTCAGTAGTTAATGGACCCCAGGAAGAGTAGCTGCTGCATGTTCAGTAGTTAATGGACCCCAGGAAGAGTAGCTGCTGCATGTTCAGTAGTTAATGGACCCCAGGAAGAGTAGCTGCTGCATATTCAGTAGTTAATGGACCCCGGGAAGAGTAGCTGCTGCATGTTCAGTAGTTAATGGACCCCAGGAAGAGTAGCTGCTGCATATTCAGTAGTTAATGGACCCCGGGAAGAGTAGCTGCTGCATGTTCAGTAGTTAATGGACCCCAGGAAGAGTAGCTGCTGCATGTTCAGTAGTTAATGGACCCCAGGAAGAGTAGCTGCTGCATGTTCAGTAGTTAATGGACCCCAGGAAGAGTAGCTGCTGCATGTTCAGTAGTTAATGGACCCCAGGAAGAGTAGCTGCTGCATGTTCAGTAGTTAATGAACCCCAGGAAGAGTAGCTGCTGCATGTTCAGTAGTTAATGGTCCCCAGGAAGAGTAGCTGCTGCATGTTCAGTAGTTAATGGTCCCCAGGAAGAGTAGCTGCTGCATGTTCAGTAGTTAATGGACCCCAGGAAGAGTAGCTGCTGCATGTTCAGTAGTTAATGGACCCCAGGAAGAGTAGCTGCTGCATGTTCAGTAGTTAATGGACCCCAGGAAGAGTAGCTGCTGCATGTTCAGTAGTTAATGGTCCCCAGGAAGAGTAGCTGCTGCATGTTCAGTAGTTAATGGACCCCAGGAAGAGTAGCTGCTGCATGTTCAGTAGTTAATGGCCCCAGGAAGAGTAGCTGCT
>NC_052330.1:32562326-32592547 GCF_016432855.1 Salvelinus namaycush
GGATACTCTGGAACCCCAGTCATCTATCTAGTTCTGAATAGAGGATACTCTGGAACCCCAGTCATCTATCTAGTTCTGAATAGAGGATACTCTGGAACCCCAGTCATCTATCTAGTTCTGAATAGAGGATACTCTGGAACCCCAGTCATCTATCTAGTTCTGAATAGAGGATACTCTGGAACTACAGTCATCTATCTGGTTCTGAATAGAGGATACTCTGGAACTACAGTCATCTATCTAGTTCTGAACAGAGGATACTCTGGAACCCCAGTCATCTATCTAGTTCTGAATAGAGGACACTCTGGAACCCCAGTCATCTATCTAGTTCTGAATAGAGGATACTCTGGAACCCCAGTCATCTATCTGGTTCTGAATAGAGGATACTCTGGAACCCCAGTCATCTATCTAGTTCTGAATAGAGGATACTCTGGAACCCCAGTCATCTATCTAGTTCTGAATAGAGGATACTCTGGAACCCCAGTCATCTATCTAGTTCTGAATAGAGGATACTCTGGAACCCCAGTCATCTTTCTAGTTCTGAATAGAGGATATTCTGGAACTACAGTCATCTAAAACATTGTCCATCCCTACCTTTCCGTTTGTTTTGAACTATGGGACGTCCATTCACACCACACTACTACCGCAATATAACACAGCTATGAACAGAGGATCAATATTTAGAAAACATACACAGTACCAGTCAAACGTTTGGACACACCTACTCATTCAAAGGTTTTTCTACATTTTTTACTATTTTCTACTTTCTATAATTTCATTATTCTACAATGAAATAATACACACGGAATCGTGTAGTAAACCAAAAACGTGTTAAAAAAATCCAAATATATCTTTGTGAGACGCAGAGTAGGTGAACGGATGATCTCCGCATGTGTGGTTCCCACCGTGAAGCATGGAGGAGGAGGTGTGATGGTGTGGTGGTGATATATATATAGATATATAGATATAGATATTCCATCCCTCTCTGTCTGTTTGTTATGAACTATGGGAATTTAATCTCTGCTACTGAACTCTGTAGAACTATGGTGAGTTCTGTTCAAACCACACTACTAAAATCATATAACTCTGCTATGATCCAACAGAGGATCACCATTTTTTTTCCCTTCATATTTTGGCCATCCCTCCCTCCCTCCCTCCCGCCTTGTCTGCTTGTTTTACTCTCGATTTCACAGACAAGTAAGAGGATATTCTTGTATCGCAGGGGACTGTGAAATGCGGTATGGCATAGTTGTCATTCTTTAGGAGTTGGGGGATCTGTAAAATGCTTGCTGTATGGGAGGGGAGATAAAAGCGTACAATAATGATTTTGACCCGTATAAGCTGCTGTTGAGCCTTTTAAGCATAGCTGCACAGTCATGGCCAAATTAATTCCTGTAATATTTGATGTTTCCCATCAGCCTGGTCTCATAGACTAGACATAACATAGTAAAGGTAAATCGGGGACATGCAAATTTGTATGATATGTGTTACAGGCTTTGGTTTTTCCATTTATATTTCGAGGTTGGAGGTTACCACGCTAGCACGTGGGGCGCACCGGTTGGTGTCACCTTGTTAGGCAGTATGTTTTACACCTGTACAGTCGTGGCGAAAAGTTTTGAGAATGACACAAATATTAATTTTCACAAAGTTTGCTGCTTCAGTGTCTTTAGATATTTTTGTCAGATGTTACTATGGAATGCTGAAGTATAATTACAAGCATTTCGTAAGTGTCAAAGGCTTTTATTGACAATTACATGAAGTTGATGCAAAGAGTCAATATTTGCAATGTTGACACTTCTTTTTCAAGACTTCTGCAATCCGCCCTGACATGCTGTCAATTAACTTCTGGGCCACATCCTGGCTGATGGCAGCCCATTCTTGCATAATCAATGCTTGGAGTTTGTCAGAATTTGTGGGTTTTTGTTTGTCCACCCGCCTCTTGAGGATTGACCACAAGTTCTCAATGGGATTAAGGTCTGGGGAGTTTCCTGGCCATGGACCCAAAATATCGATGTTTTGTTCCTTTAGCTTGGTTATCACTTTGCCTTATGGCAAGGTGCTCCATCATGATGGAAAAGGCATTGTTCATCACCAAACTGTTCCTGGATGGTTGGGAGAAGTTGCTCTCAGAGGATGTGTTAGTACCATTCTTTATTCATGGCTGTGTTCTTAGGCAAAATTGTGAGTGAGCCCACTCCCTTGGCTGAGAAGCAACCGCAGCAACCACAGCTGAATCAACTTTAGGAGATGGTCCTGGCGCTTGCTGGACTTTCTTGGGCGCCCTGAAGCCTTCTTCACAACAATTGAACCGCTCTCCTTGAAGATCTTGATGATCTGATAAATGGTTGATTTAGGTGCAATCATACTGGCAGCAATATCCTTGCTTGTGAAGCCCTTTTTGTGCAAAGCAATGATGATGGCACGTGTTTCCTTGCAGGTAACGATGGTTGACAGAGGAAGAACAATGATTCCAAACACCACCCTCCTTTTGAAGCTTCCGGTCTGTTATTCGAACGCAATCAGAATGACAGAGTGATCTCCAGCCTTGTCCTCGTCAACACTCACACCTGTGTTAACGAGAGAATCACTGACATGATGTCAGTTGGTCCTTTTGTGGCAGGGCTGAAATGCAGTGGAAATGTTTTTGGGGGGATTCAGTTCATTTGCATGGCAAAGAGGGACTTTGCAATTAATTGCAATTCATCTGATCACTCTTCATAACATTCTGGAGTACATGCAAATTGCCATCATACAAATTGAGGCAGCAGACTTTGTGAAAATGTATATTCGTGTCATTCTCAAAACTTTTGGCCACGACTGTACACCTTTACACCTTACATCTCTTTAGTCGGAAGGAGCTTTACCTGTGATATTTAACTTCTTGATGCTACGGATCCCGTTACCGGGATCATTTATCAACAACAACCGCTAGACTGCAGAGCGCCAAATTCAAAAAAAATACTAAAAATATTTATAATCATGAAATCACAAGTGAAATATACCAAAACACAGTTTAGCTTGTTGTTAATCCACCTGGATTTACGTTTAGTATGATTATGCATATTTTTATGTATAATTTAATTTGATATACACTACATGACCAAAAGTATGCTCGTCGAACATCTCATTCCAAAATCATGGGCATTAATATGGAGATGGTCACCCAGCTGCTATAACAGACTCCACTCTTCTGCGGAGGTTTTCCACTAGATGTTGGAACATTGCTGTGGGGACTTGCTTCCATTCAGCCACAAGAGCATTAGTGAGGTCGGGAACTGAGTTTGAGCGATTAGGCCTGGCTCACAGTCAGTGTTCCAATTCATCCCAAAGGTGTTTGATGGGGTTGAGGTCAGGGCTCTGTGCAAGCCAGTCAAGTTCTTCCACACCGATCTCAACAAACCATTTCTGTATTGACCTCGCTTTGTGCATGTCAACATTGTCATGCTGAAACAGGAAAGGGCCTTCCCCAAACTGTTCCCACAAAGTTGGAAGCACAGAATTGTCTAGAATGTCATCGTATGCTGAAGCGTTAAAATTTCCCTAGCCCGAATCTTGAAAAACAGCCCCAGACCATTATTCCTCTTCCACCAAACTTTACAGTTGGCACTATGCATTGGGGCAGGTAGCCTTTTCCTGGCATCCGCCGAACCCAGATTTGTCCGTCTGTCACGACTTCAACCGAGGCAGGCTCTCCTTCCCGTTCGGGTGGCGCTCGGCGGTCGTCGTCACCGGCCTACTAGCTGCCACTGACTCTTTTTCCTCCCCCTCCTTATGTGTTTATTTGTATCACCTGGTTTGAGGGAATTGGTAATTAGTGTGGCTTTATTAGTCAGCCAGCCTGTCTGCTTCTTTGTGCGGGATTGTTCGTCTGTTGCTTTGGATTTCGGGAGTGGTTAGTGTATTATGTACTGGGTTTGTCTCCCGTGTTTGTAGACAGGTGTTTATGACACCCAGTAAGTCTGTGTTGGACATTTTGGTTTGCCGGTTGGGAATTAAAAATCACCGTATTGAAGCTCTGCTGTTCCTGCGTCTGATTTCACACCCCCCGACACCTAGGTCGTTACAGAATCCCGCACCAAACAAATGGAGTCAGCAGGAGCAGCAGCTAACCCTCTCCCATCGATGGAGGAACGGGTTCTCCACCACACCACCGTCCTCCATCGGATCGGATCAGCCATGGACCAAATGATGGAGAGAATGGAGCGATGGGAGAGGAGTGGGCTCCTCTCTCCACCTTCGGCTCCCCCCCCCCAGGACTCTCCATCCCCCGGCTCCAGCGCGCTCCGTCTTACGCTCCCGAGGGATTATGATGGAACAGCGGCAGGTTGTCAGGGGTTTTTACTCCAACTGGAGCTATACCTGGCCACTGTTCGCCCCACTCCCTCGGGAGCGGAGAGGGTGAGTGTCCTCGTCTCCTGCCTAACGGGTCGTGCTCTGGAGTGGGCCAACGCAGTCTGGAATGGCCCGGACTCCGCGAAGGAGCACTACCCGGAGTTTACCCGTCGTTTTCGTGCCGTGTTTGACCACCCCACAGACGGCCGAGCGGCGGGTGAGAGACTATTTCATCTCAGGCAGGAGAAGAGGAGCGCACAGGATTTCGCGCTGGAGTTCCGGACCTTGGCCGCGGGATCAGGGTGGAACGACAGGGCCCTTATTGACCACTACTTATTGACCACTGTAGTCTCCGGGAGGACGTCCGCAGGGAGCTAGCGTGTCGGGACATCGCGCTTTCTCTAGATGAGCTTATTGACATGTCCATCCGACTGGATAATCTGCTGGCTGCCCGCGGGCGTTCGGAGAGGGTCCTGTGCGTTCCACCACCCAGCGCCCCGGCTCCCATCCCGATGGAGTTGGGAGGGGCCGCGCCTAGGGGTACCAGAGGAGGAGGCCCCCCCTGCACCAGCTGTGGTCGGAGAGGACACACGGTCGATCGGTGCTGGGGGGGTCTGTCTGGGAGTCGAGATGTCAGGCGGAACGCTTCTCGATCACCCCAGGTGAGTCAGCACCAAACTCACTCAGAACCCCCTGTTGGTCACATGTTTGTCTCAATTTTTTTCCTTTATTTTTTCCCCTCTTCCCAGCATAGGGCACTAGTCGGAAACCCATTTCATGAAGCTCCCGACGAACAGTTATTGTGCTGATGTTGCTTCCAGGGGCAGTTTGGAAGTCGGTAGTGAGTGTTGCAACCGAGGACAGACGATTTTTACGCACTACGCGCTTCAGCACTCTGCGATCCCGTTCTGTAAGCTTGTGCGGCCTACCACTTTGCGGGTGAGTCGTTGTTGCTCCTAGACGTTTCCACTTCACAATAACAGCACTTACAGTTGACCGGGGCAGCTCTAGCAGGGCAGAAATATGACGAAAAGTAGTATTGGAAAGGTGGCATCCTATGACGGTGCCACGTAGAAAGTCACAGACTTCTTCAGTAAGGCCATCAAATCAAATCAAATCAAAATGTATTTGTCACATACGCCGAATACAACATGTGTAGACCTTACCGTGAAAACGCTTACTTACAAGCCCTTAATAATCAACAATGTAGTTCAAGAAGATTTAAGAAAATATTTACTAAATAAAATAAACTAAAGTAAAAAATAAAATGTAAATTAAATTTTAAAATGAACACAATATATTTACATAAGAATAACAAGGCTGTATACAGGTAGAGGTTAGTCGAGGTCATTTGTAAAGTGACTATGCAGCGAGTAGCAGCAGTGTAAAAACAAGGGGGGGGGGGGGGGGGGTCAATGTAAATAGTCTGGGTGGCCATTTGATTAATTGTTCAGTACTCTTATGGCTTGGGGGTAGAAGCTGTTAAGGAGCCTTTTGGTCCTAGACTTGACGCTCCGGTACCGCTTTCCGTGCGGTAGCAGAGAGAACAGTCTATGATTTGGGTGACTGGAGTCTTTGACAATTTTTTGGGCTTTCCTCTGACACCGCCTGGTATAGAGGTCCTGGATGTCAGGAAGCTTGGCCCCAGTGATGTACTGGACCGTACGCACTACCCTCTGTAGCGCCTTACGGTCAGATGCCGAGCAGTTGTCATACCAGGCGGTGATGCAACCGGTCAGGATGCTCTCGACGGTGCATCTGTAGAACTTTTTGAGGATCTGGGGACCCATGCCAAATCTTTTCAGTCTCCTGAGGGGGAAAAGGTGTTGTCGTGCCCTCTTCACAACTGTCTTGGTGTGTTTGGACCATGATAGTTTGATGGTGATGTGGACACCAAGGAACTTGAAACTCTCGACCCGCTCCAATTCTACTGCTAGTGTTTGTCTATGGAGATTGCATTGCTGTGGGCTCGATTTTATACACCAGGCAGCAACTGTTGTGGCTGAAATAGCCGAATCCACAAATTTGAAGGTGGATATACTTTTGAATACATAGTGTATAAATAACAGTTAAACAATTGTTTTTATATGGTCTTTAGACAGTAACTGTCTACTTTTCCCCCCCCATTTAAAGTGTTAATTAATAATAACTCTGAGTCCAGGTTGTTCCCTTACACTAGTTCTGATATACAGTGCCCTCCATAATTATTGGGACAGTGAAATATTTTTTCTTATTTTTGGCACTGTTCTCCGGCACTTTAGATTTAAAATGATACAATGACCATGAGGTTAAAGTGCGGACTGTTAGCTCTAATTTGACGGAATTTTTCATCCATGAACCATTTAGAAATTACAGCAATTTTTGTACATGGTCCCCCCATTTTAGGGGGCCAAAAATAGATGTGTATTAAAGTAGTAGAAAATGTAGTGTTTGGTCCTATATTCAAAGCATGCAATGGTTACATCTGACTCTTTAAACATCATTGTGACATCATCATATACATCATTGTGACTCTATAAACTTGTTGGATGCATTTCCTGTTTGTTTGGGTTGTGTTTCAGATTATTTTGTGCCCAATAGAAATGAATGTTAAGTAATGTATTGTGTCATTTTGGACAAAACTTTTATTGTAAATAAGAATATAACATGTTTTCTAAACACTTCTACATTAATGTGGATGCTACCGTGATTACGGAGAGTCCTGAATAAATCGTGGATAATGATGAGAGAGAAAGTTACAGATACACAAATATCATATCCGCAAAAAAATGCTACCCTCCCCTGTTATTGTAATGATGAGAACTTGTCTTGGGGGAAATGTTTTTTTAATTCGTCTGTAACTTTCTCACTCATCATTATTCACAATTCATTCAATACGATCTGTTATCATATTCTAAATATGTAAGACTAAACATAAATATGTAAGACTAAACATAAATATGTAAGACTAAACATAAATATGACTAAACATAAATATAACTAAACATAAATATGACTAAACATAAATATGACTAAACATAAATATGTAAGACTAAACATAAATATGACTAAACATAAATATGTAAGACTAAACAGATACTGTGAAAAATAACACTTTTTTTGGCAGGTTGTTGTGTTCAGTTTCAGAAGGGGGAGAGTCAGAAGGGGGAGAGTCAGAAGGGGGAGTGTCAGAAGGGGGAGTGTCAGAAGGGGGAGGGTCAGAAGGGGGAGAGTCAGAAGGGGGAGTGTCAGAAGGGGGAGAGTCAGAAGGGGGAGAGTCAGAAGGGGGAGAGTCAGATCAGAAGGGGGAGTGTCAGAAGGGGGAGTGTCAGAAGGGGGAGAGGAGAGTCAGAAGGGGGAGAGTCAGAAGGGGGAGAGTTAGATCAGAAGGGGGAGTGTCAGAAGGGGGAGTGTCAGAAGGGGGAGAGGAGAGTCAGAAGGGGGAGAGTCAGAAGGGGGAGTGTCAGAAGGGGGAGTGTCAGAAGGGGGAGAGTCAGAAGGGGGAGTGTCAGAAGGGGGAGAGTCAGAAGGGGGAGTGTCAGAAGGGGGAGTGTCAGAAGGGGGAGTGTCAGAAGGGGGAGTGTCAGAAGGGGGAGAGTCAGAAGGGGGAGTGTCAGAAGGGGGAGTGTCAGAAGGGGGAGTGTCAGAAGGGGGAGAGTCAGAAGGGGGAGTGTCAGAAGGGGGAGAGTCAGAAGGAGGAGAGTCAGAAGGGGGAGAGTCAGAAGGGGGAGTGTCAGAAGGGGGAGAGTCAGAAGGGGAGAGTCAGAAGGGGGAGTGTCAGAAGGGGGAGAGTCAGAAGGGGGAGAATCAGAAGGGGGAGAGTCAGAAGGGGGAGTGTCAGAAGGGGGAGGAGATCCCTATATTCTCCTTTGTTTGACATTGAATTGGTTTAAACTAATTAAAGTAAATAATTGGCACTTATAATGATAGTGTGTAGTCTTCATGGATGTGGGTTGTGTGTGTGTGTGTACAGTATCTGTACGTGTGTGTGTGTGTGTGTGTGTGTGTGTGTGTGTGTGTGTGTGTGTGTGTGTGTGTGTGTGTGTGTGTGTGTGTGTGTGTGTGTGTGTGTGTGTGTGTGTGTGTGTGTGTGTATTTGCATGTTTCACAGCTACTATACACACACACCCTTGTGAATTGCTGGACTCGGTTAGCCCCTCCCCCTGTTGTCAATTGCCAACCCCCTTGGCCGCTGTAAGGCCGGCCCCCTCCCAGCCAACCAGCCAACAGCAGCTGTTCTATATCCCCCCTGTCTTAAAGAGCCTCTGTCCCTGCTATGGAGACAGTCAATCCACTTTCTCACTGACTACCTCAGTCTTGGTGCGCTGCTCTCTCACACGCTCACTGTTGCTCTCTCTACCCATCGCTCTCTCTCTCTCTCTCGCTTTCTGTCTCTCCGTATTCCTCTTTTATCCTTTTCTTCTCATCTCTCTCTCTCTCTCTCTCTCTCTCTCTCTCTCTCTCTCTCTCTCTCTCTCTCTCTCTCTCTCTCTCTCTCTCTCTCTGTTTCCTCTCATTCTGTTTCCTCTCTCTTTCTCTCTCCTTTCTTCCTCTCTCTCTCTTTCTCTCTCCTTTCTTTCTTTCTTTCTCTCTTTCTCTCTCTCCTTTCATCCTCTCACTCTCTCTGTATCTCTTTCTCCTCTGACACTCAAACACATACACACCCAACCTGCGGTACAGTACCTGTGAGTAGCGCAGTGTGTCTGGCCGAGCCAGAAGTGTTTTTCTAGCGAGGAGCAGGACAAGACAGGACAGAGGTGTTTTTTCTAGTGAGGAGCAGGACAAGACAGGACAGAGGTGTTGAAGAGACCGCTGACAGATTGACGGACTGCTCACAGGAAGTGATGAGGATGAACTGACTCTTTCTGGAATGCTAAAGCTGGACTGTGATGGATGTTTCTGAGCGGTGTGTCCCCCTCTGTTATCAGGACCAGTAGGTGCAGCACTTTTCTCTCTCTCTTTTCTCTTGTTCTCTTTTTTTAATATTATCAATTCATCCTTTTGTTTCCTCCATTTTTATTTTAAAGAAATTTGAAAGCAGTGAGGTTTTGACATTAAATGTTAAATCACTTTTTTTTTCTCACAGTGGACAGAGTTATCTATCTCTATATTTCTGCTCTGACGTTAGGGTTCTGTAACTTTCATCAAAGAGACAATTTTCTTTATATACTTATTTAATTTTGCTGCCAAACCAATTGGGAGTGCAAGGCTGTCCAGCTGACCGCACAATGCAAATAGAACCTTACCTAGCCATGATAGGAGCGGTGTTGGGGAGAGGGCAGTCCAGGGCCGATCGTCCCACCACTCTCTTCATTAGGACCAGGGTCCCCCCCCCCCCCCCCCCCCCCCCGGGCCACTAGATTACCGGAATGACAGCCAGACAACCACTTTCCATCTCTGCCTGCAGCCGTTTTACCAAACCGTTTTACCAAACCGCTGCACAAGTACTGTAAAATAATGTGTGTGGGGGTGTGTGTTTGCGTGTGTGTGTGCGAGTTTGTGTGTGTGTGTGTGTGTGTATAATTGTTAATGTACCAGAAGAGTGTGTCTACTGTAAATAGTAAAACAAGATTGTTATGGTTCAGGATAAATTAGAGTTCATATTATTTATCTTTTTAAAACATTTCATTAAAAAAAGGATAGTTTAATACAGTGGTCACGTGAAACTCGGTCGTTGTTTTTGTCTCAGCACTAAAACAGCTGATTCAAATAATCAACTAAATATCGAGCGTTGATAGTGTTAGAGGAAAAAGCTAAATGTGCAACCCTCGGGGTCCCGACGACCGGGTTTGGGAAATGTAGTCCTATAGCAATTGTTTATTCAAAGCATCAAAACAGTAGCATTTGTTAAGCGTCCTGAAAGATACATTTTTATGTATAATTTTATTTGAAAAAACACTAATATATTTGACAGTTAAACAATTGGTCTTCATATGGTCTTTAGTGAGTAACTGTCTACTTTTTTTATCTCCGTTTTAATTAATAAGTGTTAATTTATACAAATGTTGCAGAAAAAAAATGTGCAAATTAAAATAAGAAAACTCAACAATTTAAATTGTGGAAGTGACACGGATGATCCCAAACTGTACAGTATATTCTAACCTTTGCATGTCTAGAGAGAAGCCATTAAATTTTACTAATTTAACTCATTACAACTATTATAACTCATTAACAAACACAATAAAATCAGACTGGAGTGGTAGAAGATCACGCAGATTATCTATATAGCTAATGATAACCTAGACGTGTCTGAAACAGATTATCTATATAGCTAATGATAACCTAGACGTGTCTGAAACAGATTATCTATATAGCTAATGATAACCTAGACGTGTCTGAAACAGATTATCTATATAGCTAATGATAACCTAGACATGTCTGAAACAGATTATCTATATAGCTAATGATAACCTAGACATGTCTGAAACAGATTATCTATATAGCTAATGATAACCTAGACATGTCTGAAACAGATTATCTATATAGCTAATGATAACCTAGACATGTCTGAAACAGATTATCTATATAGCTAATGATAACCTATACGTGTCTGAAACAGATTATCTATATAGCTAATGATAACCTATACGTGTCTGAAACAGATTATCTATATAGCTAATGATAACCTATACATGTCTAGAGAAATGCTTTTCCATTTAATTCATTTAACTCATTGAAGTCATTAGTTCTTGAGAGGAGCAGCTTCAGTATAATCAATCAAATGTATTTATAAAGCCCCTTTTAACATCAGCAGTTGTCACAAAGTGCTTATACAGAAATCCAGCCTAATACCCCCAAACAGCAAGCAACGCAGATGCAGAAGCACGGTGGCTAAGAAGAAACCTCTCAGTGTTAAACTCTAGACGGGATGTATCAGAGGTATGCCGTCAAGGGAACACTTTACAGGATACTGTAGTTAGACTGTAGTGTCTCAAACCCTGTGAATTCTCCCTTTACCTGCTTTACAAAGACATACTGACACTGAAACTGTGTACATTGTACATTTCATAAATATACATTCGGAATAAATTAAGAATATATACATAAAGAAAACCCCTTGAATGAGTAGGTGTGTCCAAACTTTTGACTGGTATTGTATATATGATGAGTTTATGTCCAAAACGCTATATATTTGTATTTTTTAATCAGAAATAATTGCAAAACATTTAGTTATTTGTTACATTTGACAGTGTAAAACCTATCAGTACTACGTATTTCTCAGCGAGGGAGGCGGATATATGACAAAAATATGATTATTTATATCTCTGAATAGAAACCATCAAGTAATATATATATATATATATATATATAGTTTAATTTAATTCCAAACTGCTATATATCCATTTTCAGAAATGTTGGTAAATTAGCTTTTATTGTTTAAAGAAAATCTGAAAGAGATTGTTGTGTTTTTTCACTGTCTAGTCATGGCATGGGGTTTGTTCAATACCAGACATGTATTTGTTTAAAATCTATCACCTGATGGTTTCTATTCAGAGAGATAAATTATCATATTTTTGTCATATATCCGCCTCCCTCTCAGAGAAATACGTAGTACTGATAGGTTTTACACTGTCAAATGTAACAAATAACTAAATGTTTTTGGCAATTATTTCTGAATAATATGATATAGCGTTTTAGAAATTATCTGTTCATATATACAGTACCAGTCAAAAGTTTGGACGATTTTTTATTTTTACTATTTTCTACATTGTAAAATAATAATGAAGACATCAAAACTATGAAATAACACATATGGAATCATGTAGTTATCAAAAAAGTAATAACCATCAAAATATATTTTATATTAGCCACCTTTTGCCTTGATGACACCTCGTAGATACTTGGTTATTTACTATCGTTCAGTCATTATAATACATTGTCACCTCGTAGATATTTGGTTATTTACTATCGTTCAGTCATTATAATACATTGTCACCTCGTAGATATTTGGTTATTTACTATCGTTCAGTCATTATAATACATTGTCACCTCGTAGATATTTGGTTATTTACTATCGTTCAGTCATTATAATACATTGTCACCTCGTTGATATTTGGTTATTTACTATCCTTCAGTCATTATAATACATTGTCACCTCGTAGATATTTGGTTATTTACTATCCTTCAGTCATTATAATACATTGTCACCTCGTAGATATTTGGTTATTTACTATCCTTCAAACACCGTAACGATTTATCTTTTTCAGAACAGTTCTATCCATATTCGAAGAAAGTCATTTTACTTAACATATATGAACAGGCTTACACCCCAACATGTGTATATAACGTATCTATACTTTAAATACTTTATATTTTATAAATACTTTATTGCTGCAATGAACGGTTGAACTTTTGATGACCTTTTGATCACACGTGTCACACAAGTTTGTAAAAAAAGAAAAAAAAAGTACTTTAGCTTCAGTCCTAAAGCCGTCAGTTTGTTAGACCACAACGTAGGGCATAATAGGATTAGCGTAGGTAGCTAAGTGAGTAATTACAATGTACCTCTGTGTTACACAGCCCGTACGACTCCTACACCTGTTTTGCTCTTCTGTTTTAATTACACAACTGAAATTCAAATCGTGGCTACACAGTTTATGTTGCGTGTATGATTTACATGGTTTGGAGTGTACTTTGGTTGCAATTGTCACAGATCAGCGTTTTATTTCTTTGCTATAACCAGTAGTTTGTAACTATAAAATGCTGTGAAACTCATTCAGCGGTTGTAGAAACATAACTATTGGTCTACCCTGTGTAATATAGTAAATACTACGGTAATGTCTTCAGAAACACTATACTAAATACTACAATATACTACAGTCCGCAAAAACACAGACAGTACCCTGTTTAATATTCCATTTAGAAAAGAAGCCTGCTCGTAAGACAGACATTTTAATTTATTTCTACATAAAAGTACAAATATAATTCAAATTACAAAAAAATAAATACATGATCATCTGGTCATGTATTTTTACGACCTACAATGTAACAACTTTATATGCTCTGTTATGCAAATCTATAGAATCATACTAACAGTGCCGGCATTCATTTTGTCCTGTTTGATGCAGGACAATATCTAATCCCCGGCCTCTGTCCCTGTTTGTTGCGGGACAATATCTAATCCCCGGCCTCTGTCCCTGTTTGTTGCGGGACAATATCTAATCCCCGGCCTCTGTCCCTGTTTGTTGCAGGACAATATCTAATCCCCGGCCTCTGTCCCTGTTTGTTGCGGGACAATATCTAATCCCCGGCCTCTGTCCCTGTTTGTTGCGGGACAATATCTAATCCCCGGCCTCTGTCCCTGTTTGTTGCGGGACAATATCTAATCCCCGGCCTCTGTCCCTGTTTGTTGCGGGACAATATCTAATCCCCGGCCTCTGTCCCTGTTTGTTGCGGGACAATATCTAATCCCCGGCCTCTGTCCCTGTTTGTTGCAGGACAATATCTAATCCCCGGCCTCTGTCCCTGTTTGTTGCGGGACAATATCTAATCCCCGGTCTCTGTCCCTGTTTGTTGCAGGACAATATCTAATCCCCGGCCTCTGTCCCTCTTTGTTGCAGGACAATATCTAATCCCCGACCTCTGTCCCTGTTTGTTGTGGGACAATATCTAATCCCCGGCCTCTGTCCCTGTTTGTTGCGGGACAATATCTAATCCCCGACCTCTGTCCCTGTTTGTTGCAGGACGATATCTAATCCCCGGCCTCTGTCCCTGTTTGTTGTGGGACAATATCTAATCCCCGGCCTCTGTCCCTGTTTGTTGCAGGACAATATCTATTCCCCGGCCTCTGTCCCTGTTTGTTGCGGGACAATATCTAATCCCCGGCCTCTGTCCCTGTTTGTTGTGGGACGATATCTAATCCCGGACCTCTATCCCTGTTTGTTGCGGGACGATATCTAATCCCCGGCCTCTGTCCCTGTTTGTTGTGGGACAATATCTAATCCCGGACCTCTGTCCCTGTTTGTTGCGGGACAATATCTAATCCCCAGGCCTCTGTCCCTGTTTGTTGCAGGACAATATCTAATCCCCGGTCTCTGTTCCTGTTTGTTGCAGGACAATATCTAATCCCGGACCTCTGTCCCTGTTTGTTGCAGGACAATATCTAATCCCCGGCCTCTGTCCCTGTTTGTTGCAGGACAATATCTAATCCCCGACCTCTGTCCCTGTTTGTTGCAGGACAATATCTAATCCCCGACCTCTGTCCCTGTTTGTTGCAGGACAATATCTAATCCCGGGCCTCTGTCCCTGTTTGTTGCAGGACAATATCTAATCCCGGGCCTCTGTCCCTGTTTGTTGCAGGACAATATCTAATCCCCGGGCCTCTCTCCCTGTTTGTTGCAGGACAATATCTAATCCCGGGCCTCTGTCCCTGTTTGTTGCAGGACAATATCTAATCCCCGGGCCTCTGTCCCTGTTTGTTGCAGGACAATATCTAATCCCCGGGCCTCTGTCCCTATTTGTTGCAGGACAATATCTAATCCCCGGCCTCTGTCCCTGTTTGTTGTGGGACAATATCTAATCCCCGGCCTCTGTCCCTGTTTGTTGTGGGACAATATCTAATCCCAGGCCTCTGTCCCTGTTTGTTGCAGGACAATATCTATTCCCCGGCCTCTGTCCCTGTTTGTTGCGGGACAATATCTAATCCCCGACCTCTGTCCCTGTTTGTTGCAGGACAATATCTAATCCCCGACCTCTGTCCCTATTTGTTGCAGGACAATATCTAATCCCCGGCCTCTGTCCCTGTTTGTTGTGGGACAATATCTAATCCCCGACCTCTGTCCCTGTTTGTTGCAGGACAATATCTAATCCCCGACCTCTGTCCCTGTTTGTTGCAGGACAATATCTAATCCCCGGGCCTCTGTCCCTGTTTGTTGTGGGACAATATCTAATCCACGGCCTCTGTCCCTGTTTGTTGCAGGACAATATCTAATCCCCGGCCTCTGTCCCTGTTTGTTGCAGGACAATATCTAATCCCCGACCTCTGTCCCTGTTTGTTGTGGGACAATATCTAATCCCCGGGCCTCTGTCCCTGTTTGTTGCAGGACAATATCTAATCCCCGGCCTCTGTCCCTGTTTGTTGTGGGACAATATCTAATCCCCAGGCCTCTGTCCCTGTTTGTTGCAGGACAATATCTAATCCCCAGGCCTCTGTCCCTGTTTGTTGCAGGACAATATCTAATCCCCGGCCTCTGTCCCTGTTTGTTGCAGGACAATATCTAATCCCCGACCTCTGTCCCTGTTTGTTGCAGGACAATATCTAATCCCCGGCCTCTGTCCCTGTTTGTTGTGGGACAATATCTAATCCCCGGCCTCTGTCCCTGTTTGTTGAGGGACAATATCTAATCCCCGGCCTCTGTCCCTGTTTGTTGCGGGACAATATCGAATCCCCGGCCTCTGTCCCTGTTTGTTGTGGGACAATATCTAATCCCCGGCCTCTGTCCCTGTTTGTTGTGGGACAATATCTAATCCCCGGCCTCTGTCCCTGTTTGTTGAGGGACAATATCTAATCCCCGGCCTCTGTCCCTGTTTGTTGCAGGACAATATCGAATCCCCGGCCTCTGTCCCTGTTTGTTGTGGGACAATATCTAATCCCCAGGCCTCTGTCCCTGTTTGTTGCAGGACAATATCTAATCCCCGGCCTCTGTCCCTGTTTGTTGTGGGACAATATCTAATCCCCGGCCTCTGTCCCTGTTTGTTGCAGCAGAATTAGGTATGTCAACAATAGTACACTGCATGGACAGGACATTCGTTTGTAGCGGCAGGTAGCCTGGTGGTTAGAGCAGGTAGCCTGGTGGTTAGAGCAGGTAGCCTGGTGGTTAGAGCAGGTAGCCTAGTGGTTAGAGCAGGTAGCCTAGTGGTTAGAGGCAGGTAGCCTAGTGGTTAGAGCAGGTAGCCTAGTGGTTAGAGCGTTGGGCCAGTAACTGAAAGGTTGCTGGATCGAATGCCTGAGCTGACAAGATAAAAATCTGTCGTTCTGCCCCTGAACGAGGCAGTTAACCCACTCTTCCCTGGTAGGCTGTCATTGTAAATAAGAATTTGTTCTTAACTAACTTGCCGAGTTAAATTAAGAATTTAAATATGTTTTGTGTTTGCACGCCTTTTCAAATTAAGAATTTAAATATATTTAGTGTTCGTACGCATTTTCAAACTAAGAATTTAAATATATTTAGTGTTTGCACGCCTTTTCAAATTAAGAATTAAATACATTTAGTGTTCGTACGCCTTTTCAAACTAAGAATTTCAATATATTTCGTATTCGTACTCATTTTCAAACTAAGAATTTAAATATATTTAGTGTTTGCACGCCTTTTCAAAGTAAGTAATAAACATAAGATTATGTAATGTGTGTGTCATGTTTTCTCTGTCTGTTTTAATAGAGAGAGAGAGAATTTAATTTCGGGCCAAATCCATCATCAAAGTTGCATGTTTGTAAGAAGAAAATGTATCTCGTTCCCCTAGTTACCCAGATAGGAAATGACATTTAAGAAGACTGTATGTGCAGCTGCAACCTACAGCATGCAGCATTCGTGCAAACACTGAGTAAATCTGTCTCTGTGAGGGCTTCACCAGAGAGGTGAGGTCAGCTCAGGGGGGGGGGTTGGTTCTTAGAATACATTGGTTTAACCCCAAGAGGATTCTGGGATTGTGGCTCGGACCACCGGCCGATTAGCCTGGAGCAAGAGGTCCTGTTAGTAATGCCGTCCTCTCACGCTATACCTCCTTCCGACAGGGGATCAGAATACACACACTGACACACACACAATGTATGAGTCCACCCACCCACACACGCCTGGACGCACAGACACACTGACACACACTCACACACACTCCATGGACTGTGAATGAAACATTTTGTTTGTTATTCATTATGACATGTAATGCATACATGTATGTATTGTACAGTAGGTGTTCCCTGTATCTACCCTGTGTCATGTCTGACCCTGTGTCATGTCTGACCCTGTGTCATGTCATGTCTGACCCTGTGTCATGTCTGACCCTGTGTCATGTCATGTCTGACCCTGTGTCATGTCTGACCCTGCGTCATGTCTGACCCTGTGTCATATCTGACCCTGTTTCATGTCATTTCTGGCCCTGTGTCATGTCTGACCCTGTGTCATGTCTGACCCTGCGTCATATCTGACCCTGTGTCATGTCTGACCCTGTTTCATGTCATGTCTGGCCCTGTGTCATGTCTGGCCCTGCATCATGTCTGACCCTGCGTCAGACCCTGCGTCATGTCTGACCCTGCGTCATGTCTGACCCTGTCTCATGTCTGACCCTGCGTCATGTCTGACCCTGCGTCATGTCTGACCCTGCGTCATGTCTGACCCTGCGTCATGTCTGACCCTGCGTCATGTCTGACCCTGTCTCATGTCTGACCCTGCGTCATGTCTGACCCTGCGTCATGTCTGACCCTGCGTCATGTCTGACCCTGCGTCATGTCTGACCCTGTCTCATGTCTGACCCTGTCTCATGTCTGACCCTGCGTCATGTCTGACCCTGTCTCATGTCTGACCCTGCGTCATGTCTGACCCTGCGTCATGTCTGACCTCCTCTGCATAATATAGAACAATGGCATGTTGTTTATCACAAATTGTTTGTCATACATTTTCTATCAGCGTTGTGAATCTTGAAACATATTCGCTGGTTCTCTCTGTCCCTCCCTGTGTTCCCAAACAGGTTTCCTTACATCCCAGACAAACAGTCAGCAGTGTAGCTAGCTGCGGTCACACACACACACACACACACACACACACACACACACACACACACACACACACACACACACACACACACACACACACACACACACACACACACACACACACACACACCAATACATAGAGACAATGACAGAGAGAGGATGACAGACAGAGAGAGGATGACAGACAGAGACAGGATGACAGACAGAGACAGGATGACAGACAGAGAGAGGATGTGTCAAAGGGCAGTAGGCGACATTCAAAGCTATACCAACACTGTAGAGATATGTGCCGTCTCAGATCGCTGGACTACCCTCGGTCACACGTGTTATTGTCTTGAGGCAATAAAACGTGAGATGTAGTTTAGAACAAACACTATCGACATATGTGTAATAACATAAGACTAAACTAAGACCGTTTTGTGATTTGAGCTTCAGTAATTCCATGACAAAATGACAGGTAAAAATGTTCAGTAACGAGACTTCTGGTGTCTTAGAGAATAAACAAAAAATAATAGGCAATAACAACAACAACAAAAAAATCATATAATTTATTCATAATAATTCATAATAATTCATATTCATAATAATCATGATATTAAAATAATAATCAGATGTCTCTGTAGCAGTGTGATTCTCCATTCTATTGGAGCAGCATTAAAGTACAGTATTGGGTTCTTCTTCTTGTCGTTACGGGTATATTTGAAATGGATCCGTCTCAGATATAATGTGTTAGTTCTGGATTAGTTCTGAACACATCAGTAATATGAGAGGAAGAATCCAAAACAAAATCAATAGCTCCATGGTATTAAATTAATTCGCTGTATGTTTCCTCCCTCGCCTCCTTTTGAATTAAAAGGACAAGTTAGTGATCATTTGCATAGTAGGTCAGCCTATACAGCAATGTGTGTCGTGCAGGGATTTCCTAAAGGCGGTTGAATTGAATACTTAGCATGAAGGCTACGCACGTATGGGTTGAATCCCTGTAATGTTGTTTTGGATGACGTCACCGGCATGGATATCAGTGTTATAAATGTGCTGATCCGTCTCAACTTCTCATTGGTCGAGGGTTTACTTCCTGTAATCCGACCAAACGACATCAACTGGGGGGGGGAAAAAGCAGCACTAGCATCTGTTTCATTGTGTGATTACTGGTGTTGGTCGACTGGAACGATATATTTAGAATGCCCCCCCCCCCCCCAGCACCCCCCACCCTCCATTATTTTCCCTAGTTAACATGTTGTTCAGCTGTGGGATGTGATTGAAACAGTAGATACGTCTGGACCTGGGCCTAGGTCTGGACCTGGACCTTGGTCTGGACCTGGGCCTGGACCTGGGCCTTGGTCTGGACCTGGACCTGGGCCTGGACCTTGGCCTTGGTCTGGGCCTTGGTCTGGACCTGGGCCTTGGTCTGGACCTGGACCTGGTCCTGGTCCTGGACTTGGACCTGGGCCTTGGCCTGGACCTGGGCCTTGGTCTGGACCTGGGCCTTGGTCTGCTCTAAGTAATAGCGACAACATCTGATGTCCTGACAGAGAATTAGGAATTAGAACTTTAGATTTTTACTGATGGACAGAGAGAGCAGGTGGTTGTGGGGAAAGTGCTGGTTTTGAGCCGCCCTGTTCCGCCAGATGCACGGTGACGCGTGTATTAATGACGTTAGCTGCTAGCTGGTCTGTGGTGTGACCGGGGCACAGTACAGCTCTATAGCAGAGTGGTGTATGGTGTGATGTTTCAGTTTGACGTTTTACTGTCACGTGCACCAGTACAGTGAAATGACATTCTTGCTTGAACTTAACCAACAATGCAGCAGAGCCATAAAAACAAGTAGAACAAAACCAACCAACAATAGAAATAAGAAGAACAGAAGAAAGTAAGTAAGCTATATACAGTTCCAGGGTCAGTAGCTATATATACAGTTCCAGGGTCAGTAGCTATATATACAGTTCCAGGGTCAGTAGCTATATACAGGGACAGTTCCAGGGACAGTAGCTATATACAGTTCCAGGGTCAGTAGCTATATATACAGTTCCAGGGTCAGTAGCTATATATACAGTTCCAGGGTCAGTAGCTATATACAGGGACAGTTCCAGGGTCAGTAGCTATATACAGGGACAGTTCCAGGGACAGTTCCAGGATCAGTAACTGTATACAGGGACAGTTCCAGGGTCAGTAGCTATATACAGGGTCAGTTCCAGGATCAGTAGCTATATACAGGGACAGTTCCAGGGTCAGTAGCTATATACAGGGTCAGTTCCAGGATCAGTAGCTATATACAGGGACAGTTCCAGGGTCAGTAGCTATATACAGGGACAGTTCCAGGGACAGTTCCAGGATCAGTAACTATATACAGGGTCAGTAGCTATATACAGGGACAGTTCCAGGGTCAGTAGCTATATACAGGGTCAGTTCCAGGGTCAGTAGCTATATACAGGGACAGTTCCAGGGTCAGTAGCTATTTACAGGGACAGTTCCAGGGTCAGTAGCTATATACAGGGACAGTTCCAGGGTCAGTAGCTATTTACAGGGACAGTTCCAGGATCAGTAGCTATATACAGGGACAGTTCCAGGGTCAGTAGCTATTTACAGGGACAGTTCCAGGGTCAGTAGCTATATACAGGGACAGTTCCAGGATCAATAGCTATATACAGGGACAGTTCCAGGGTCAGTAGTTATATACAGGGTCAGTTCCAGGGTCAGTAGCTATATACAGGGACAGTTCCAGGGTCAGTAGCTATTTACAGGGACAGTTCCAGGGTCAGTAGCTATATACAGGGACAGTTCCAGGGTCAGTAGCTATTTACAGGGACAGTTCCAGGATCAGTAGCTATATACAGGGACAGTTCCAGGGTCAGTAGCTATTTACAGGGACAGTTCCAGGGTCAGTAGCTATATACAGGGACAGTTCCAGGATCAATAGCTATATACAGGGACAGTTCCAGGGTCAGTAGTTATATACAGGGTCAGTTCCAGGGTCAGTAGCTATTTACAGGGACAGTTCCATGGTCAGTAGCTATATACAGGGTCAGTTCCAGGGTCAGTAGCTATATACAGGGACAGTTCCAGGGTCAGTAGCTATATACAGGGTCAGTTCCAGGGTCAGTAGCTATATACAGGGACAGTTCCAGGATCAGTAGCTATATACAGGGTCAGTTCCAGGGTCAGTAGCTATATACAGGGACAGTTCCAGGGTCAGTAGCTATTTACAGGGACAGTTCCAGGGTCAGTAGCTATATACAGGGACAGTTCCAGGGTCAGTAGCTACATACAGTAGACAGGGTCAGTTCCAGGGTCAGTAGTTATATACAGGGACAGTTCCAGGGTCAGTAGTTATATACAGGGACAGTTCCAGGGTCAGTAGTTATATACAGGGACAGTTCAGTTCCAGGGTCAGTAGCTATATACAGGGACAGTTCCAGGGTCAGTAGTTATATACAGGGACAGTT
Source organism: Salvelinus namaycush (assembly GCF_016432855.1). Taxonomy (NCBI): domain Eukaryota; kingdom Metazoa; phylum Chordata; class Actinopteri; order Salmoniformes; family Salmonidae; genus Salvelinus; species Salvelinus namaycush. Next base: position 32,583,783 of record NC_052330.1, read on the forward strand.
CCAGGGTCAGTAGTTATGTACAGGGTCAGTTCCAGGGTCAGTAGCTATATACAGGGACAGTTCCAGGGTCAGTAGCTATATACAGGGACAGTTCCAGGGTCAGTAGCTATATACAGGGACAGTTCCAGGGTCAGTAGCTATATACAGGGACAGTTCCAGGGTCAGTAGCTATATACAGGGACAGTTCCAGGGTCAGTAGCTATTTACAGGGACAGTTCCAGGGTCAGTAGCTATATACAGGGACAGTTCCAGGGTCAGTAGCTACATACAGTAGACAGGGTCAGTTCCAGGGTCAGTAGCTATATACAGGAACAGTTCCAGGGTCAGTAGCTATATACAGGGTCAGTTCCAGGGTCAGTAGCTATATACAGGGACAGTTCCAGGGTCAGTAGTTATATACAGGGACAGTTCCAGGGTCAGTAGCTATATACAGGGTCAGTAGCTATATACAGGGTCAGTAGCTATATACAGGGACAGTTCCAGGGTCAGTAGCTATATACAGGGTCAGTTCCAGCGTCAGTAGCTATATACAGGGTCAGTTCCAGGGTCAGTAGCTATATACAGGGTCAGTTCCAGGGTCAGTAGCTATATACAGGGACAGTTCCAGGGTCAGTAGCTATATACAGGGACAGTTCCAGGGTCAGTAGCTATATACAGGGACAGTTCCAGGGTCAGTAGCTATTTACAGGGACAGTTCCAGGATCAGTAGCTATATACAGGGACAGTTCCAGGGTCAGTAGTTATATACAGGGTCAGTTCCAGGGTCAGTAGCTATTTACAGGGACAGTTCCAGGGTCAGTAGCTATATACAGGGACAGTTCCAGGATCAGTAGCTATATACAGTGACAGTTCCAGGGTCAGTAGTTATATACAGGGTCAGTTCCAGGGTCAGTAGCTATTTACAGGGACAGTTCCATGGTCAGTAGCTATATACAGGGTCAGTTCCAGGGTCAGTAGCTATATACAGGGACAGTTCCAGGGTCAGTAGCTATATACAGGGACAGTTCCAGGATCAGTAGCTATATACAGGGTCAGTTCCAGGGTCAGTAGCTATATACAGGGACAGTTCCAGGGTCAGTAGCTATTTACAGGGACAGTTCCAGGGTCAGTAGCTATATACAGGGACAGTTCCAGGGTCAGTAGCTACATACAGTAGACAGGGTCAGTTCCAGGGTCAGTAGTTATATACAGGGACAGTTCCAGGGTCAGTAGCTATATACAGGGTCAGTTCCAGGGTCAGTAGTTATATACAGGGTCAGTTCCAGGGTCAGTAGCTATATACAGGGACAGTTCCAGGGTCAGTAGCTATATACAGTATACAGGGACAGTTCCAGGGTCAGTAGTTATATACAGGGTCAGTTCCAGGGTCAGTAGCTATATACAGGGACAGTTCCAGGGTCAGTAGCTATATACAGGGACAGTTCCAGGGTCAGTAGCTATATACAGGGACAGTTCCAGGGTCAGTAGTTATATACAGGGTCAGTCCCAGGGTCAGTAGCTATATACAGGGACAGTTCCAGGGTCAGTAGCTATATACAGGGACAGTTCCAGGGTCAGTAGCTATATACAGGGACAGTTCCAGGGTCAGTAGCTATTTACAGGGACAGTTCCAGGGTCAGTAGCTATATACAGGGACAGTTCCAGGGTCAGTAGCTACATACAGTAGACAGGGTCAGTTCCAGGGTCAGTAGCTATATACAGGGACAGTTCCAGGGTCAGTAGCTATATACAGGGTCAGTTCCAGGGTCAGTAGCTATATACAGGGACAGTTCCAGGGTCAGTAGCTATATACAGGGACAGTTCCAGGGTCAGTAGTTATATACAGGGACAGTTCCAGGGTCAGTAGCTATATACAGGGTCAGTAGCTATATACAGGGTCAGTAGCTATATACAGGGACAGTTCCAGGGTCAGTAGCTATATACAGGGTCAGTTCCAGGATCAGTAGCTATTTACAGGGTCAGTTCCAGGATCAGTAGCTATATACAGGGTCAGTTCCAGGATCAGTAGCTATATACAGGGTCAGTTCCAGGGTCAGTAGCTATTTACAGGGACAGTTCCAGGGTCAGTAGCTATATACAGGGACAGTTCCAGGGACAGTTCCAGGATCAGTAACTGTATACAGGGACAGTTCCAGGGTCAGTAGCTATATACAGGGACAGTTCCAGGATCAGTAGCTATATACAGGGACAGTTCCAGGGTCAGTAGCTATATACAGGGACAGTTCCAGGATCAGTAGTTATATACAGGGTCAGTTCCAGGGTCAGTAGCTATATACAGGGACAGTTCCAGGGTCAGTAGCTATATACAGGGTCAGTTCCAGGATCAGTAACTGTATACAGGGACAGTTCCTGGATCAGTAGCTATATACAGTATACAGGGACAGTTCCAGGGTCAGTAGCTATATACAGTATACAGGGACAGTTCCAGTGTCAGTAGTTATATACAGGGTCAGTTCCAGGGTCAGTAGCTATTTACAGGGACAGTTCCAGGGTCAGTAGCTATATACAGGGACAGTTCCAGGGTCAGTAGCTATATACAGGGACAGTTCCAGGGTTAGTAGCTATATACAGGGTCAGTAGCTATATACAGGGACAGTTCCAGGGTCAGTAGCTATATACAGGGACAGTTCCAGGGTTAGTAGCTATATACAGGGTCAGTAGCTATATACAGGGACAGTTCCAGGGTTAGTAGCTATATACAGGGACAGTTCCAGGGTTAGTAGCTATATACAGGGTCAGTAGCTATATACAGGGACAGTTCCAGGGTCAGTAGCTATATACAGTATACAGGGACAGTTCCAGGGTCAGTAGTTATATACAGGGTCAGTTCCAGGGTCAGTAGCTATATACAGGGTCAGTTCCAGGGTCAGTAGCTATATACAGGGTCAGTTCCAGGGTCAGTAGCTATATACAGGGACAGTTCCAGGGTCAGTAGCTATATACAGGGACAGTTCCAGGGTCAGTAGCTATATACAGGGACAGTTCCAGGATCAGTAGCTATATACAGGGTCAGTTCCAGGGTCAGTAGCTATATACAGGGACAGTTCCAGGGTCAGTAGCTATTTACAGGGACAGTTCCAGGGTCAGTAGCTATATACAGGGACAGGGTCAGTTCCAGGGTCAGTAGCTACATACAGTAGACAGGGTCAGTTCCAGGGTCAGTAGTTATATACAGGGTCAGTTCCAGGGTCAGTAGTTATATACAGGGTCAGTTCCAGGGTCAGTAGCTATATACAGGGACAGTTCCAGGGTCAGTAGCTATATACAGTATACAGGGACAGTTCCAGGGTCAGTAGTTATATACAGGGTCAGTTCCAGTGTCAGTAGCTATATACAGGGACAGTTCCAGGGTCAGTAGCTATATACAGGGACAGTTCCAGGGTCAGTAGCTATATACAGGGTCAGTTACAGGGTCAGTAGCTATTTACAGGGACAGTTCCAGGGTCAGTAGCTATATACAGGGACAGTTCCAGGGTCAGTAGCTACATACAGTAGACAGGGTCAGTTCCAGGGTCAGTAGCTATATATACAGGGACAGTTCCAGGGTCAGTAGCTATATACAGGGACAGTTCCAGGGTCAGTAGCTATATACAGGGACAGTTCCAGGGGTCAGTAGCTATATACAGGGACAGTTCAAGGGTCAGTAGCTATATACAGGGTCAGTTCCAGGGTCAGTGGCTATTTACAGGGACAGTTCCAGGGTCAGTAGCTATATACAGGGACAGTTCCAGGGTCAGTAGCTATTTACAGGGACAGTTCCAGGGTCAGTAGCTATTTACAGGGACAGTTCCAGGGTCAGTAGCTATATACAGGGTCAGTTCCAGGGTCAGTAGCTATATACAGGGACAGTTTCCAGGGTCAGTAGCTATATACAGGGACAGTTCCAGGGTCAGTAGCTATATACAGGGACAGTTCCAGGGTCAGTAGCTATATACAGGGACAGTTCCAGGGTCAGTAGCTATATACAGGGACAGTTCCAGGGTCAGTAGCTATATACAGGGACAGTTCCAGGGTCAGTAACTATATACAGGGACAGTTCCAGGGTCAGTAGCTATATACAGGGACAGTTCCAGGGTCAGTAGCTATATACAGTAGACAGTTCCAGGGTCAGTAACTATATACAGGGACAGTTCCATGGTCAGTAGCTATATACAGGGACAGTTCCAGGGTCAGTAGCTATATACAGGGACAGTTCCAGGGTCAGTAGCTATATACAGGGACAGTTCCAGGGTCAGTAGCTATATACAGGGACAGTTCCAGGGTCAGTAGCTATATACAGGGACAGTTCCAGGGTCAGTAGCTATATACAGGGACAGTTCCAGGGTCAGTAGCTATATACAGGGACAGTTCCAGGGTCAGTAGCTATATACAGGGACAGTTCCAGGGCAATGCATTTTCCTCACTGTTTGAGGGCAAACCGCGCAAAACATTCACAGACTAAAAATGACTCCAAATCTCACAATCACTTTAAGTAAATTACACAACGGAGGCATCGTGTTATGATACAGCTTCTGCCACATGAAGGTCAAGGCATCCTCCATCTCCTTTTTTTGTGGGGGGGATTTTAACGGCTAAATGAGATCTTTTTGAATTACCTAGGTGTGTACTAAACAATATCCTCTATATTTCTATAATACACATGGATCAAACTGAAGAGGCCTGTTATATTGGGCATGACCCCCCCCCCCCAGCCTAACAATTACTTTTAAAGGGACAATCTGCAGTTCGAACAATAACAAAGCAGGCCCCCCCCCCCTCGCCACTGATTTTGGTAAACAGCTGAGGGATGGGGCTGGTGAAATGTAACCCGTCTCAAACTCATGGACAGAGATGTGGATACAAGGACTGACCATCCACAATATCACAATTGTAGATTTCAGGATCATTTGAGGCCGTTTACATTGTTTAGAAACAGAGGAGAAAAACGAGGTTATATTTTGGGTTCTGATGGGGTATGACATTTAAGCTGAGTCAATTAGGCATCTATTAGTTATATTCTTCATGAATCAATGGGTATATCAGTAATTTGGAATTCAAAAGATTGATGTAGCAACTGCAGATTGTCCGTTTAAATCGAAACTTCACTATGGAGACATGAATCAATAATGAGGAATTAAACACTATGGAGAAATTAAACATTATGGTGACATTAATCACTATGGAAACATTAATCACTATGGAAACATTCATCACTATGGAAACATTAATCACTATGGCGACATTAATCACTATGGAAACATTAAACACTATGGAAACATTAATCACTATGGAAACATTAAATACTATGGAAACATGAATCACTATGGAAACATTCACCACTATGGAAACAATCACTATTGAGCCATAAAACACTATGGAGACATTGATCACTATGGATACATTAATCACTATGGAAACATTAATCACTATGGAAACATTAAACACTATGGAAAAATGAAACACTATGGAGACATTAATCACTATGGAAACATTAATCACTATGGAAACATTAAACACTATGGAGACATTAATCACTATGGAAACATTAAACACTATGGAAACATGAAACACTATGGAGACATTAATCACTATGGAGACATTAATCACTATGGAAACATTAAACACTATGGAAACATGAAACACTATGGAGACATTAATCACTATGGAAACAATCACTATGGAAACATTAATCACTATGGAAACATTCAACACTATGGAAACATTAAACACTATCGAGGCATTAATCACTATGGAGACATTAATCACTATGGAAACATTAAACACTATGGAAACATGAAACACTATGGAGACATTAATCACTATGGAAACATGAAACACTATGGAGACATTAATCACTATGGAAACATTAATCACTATGGAAACATTAAACACTATGGAAACATGAAACACTATGGAAACATGAAACACTATGGCGACATTAATCACTATGGAAACATTAATCACTATGGAGACATTAATCACTATGGAGACATTAATCACTATGGAAACATTAAACACTATGGAAACATGAAACACTATGGAGACATTAATCACTATGGAAACATTAAACACTATGGAAACATTAAACACTATGGAAACATGAAACACTATGGAGACATTAATCACTATGGAAACATTAATCACTATGGAAACATTAATCACTATGGAAACATTAATCACTATGGAAACATTAATCACTATGGAGACATTATCACTATGAAACATAAACCTATGGAAACATGAAACACTATGGAGACATTAATCACTATGGAAACATTAATCACTATGGAAACATTAATCACTATGGAAACATTAATCACTATGGAAACATTAATCACTATGGAGACATTAATCACTATGGAAACATTAATCACTATGGAAACATTAAACACTATGGAAACATTAAACACTATCGAAACATTAATCACTATGGAAACATTAAACTATGGAAACATTAATCACTATGGAAACATTAAACACTATGGAAACATGAAACACTATGGAGACATTAATCACTATGGAAACATTAATCACTATGGAAACATTAAACTATGGAAACATTAATCACTATGGAAACATTAAACACTATGGAAACATTAAACACTATGGAAACATGAAACACTATGGAGACATTAATCACTATGGAAACAATCACTATGGAGACATTAATCACTATGGAAACATTAAACACTATGGAAACATGAAACACTATGGAGACATTAATCACTATGGAGACATTAATCACTATGGAAACATTAAACACTATGGAAACATGAAACACTATGGAGACATTAATCACTATGGAAACAATCACTATGGAGACATTAATCACTATGGAAACAATCACTATGGAGACATTAATCACTATGGAAACATTAAACACTATGGAAACATGAAACACTATGGAGACATTAATCACTATGAGACATTAATCACTATGGAACATTAAACACTATGGAACATGAAACACTATGGAGACATTAATCACTATGGAAACAATCACTATGGAAACATTAATCACTATGGAAACATTCAACACTATGGAAACATTAAACACTATCGAGGCATTAATCACTATGGAGACATTAATCACTATGGAAACATCAAACACTATGGAAACATTAAACACTATGGAGACATTCATCACTATGGAAACATTAATCACTATGGAAACATGAATCACTATGGAAACATTAATCACTATGGAAACATTAATCACTATGGAAACATTAAACACTATGGAAACATTAATCGCTATGGAAACATTAATCGCTATGGAAACATTAAACACTATGGAAACATTAATCACTATGGAAACAATCACTATTGAGCCATAAAACACTATGGAGACATTGATCACCATGGAGACATTAATCACTATGGAAACAATCACTATGGAGACATTAAACACTATGGAGACATTAAACACTACAGAGACATTCATCACTATGGAGACAATAATTACCATGGAGACATTCATCACTTTGGAGAAATTAATCACTCCTGCTTTTCCTCTATGTATTGTATATTATGTGTTTATGCATTATGTACTTCATCCTTTAAGCACCTGACTAAATGACTTCCCCCTGGTGGGGTAAGTAAGTTGTTCAAACTAAATTACTAAGCTAATGAGAGAGGAAGAGTTAACATCCCACATATTACACTACACTACGTATTCATCCACAATACGTCTTATTGTTAAGGGCTAAGCTCGTTGAACAATGCATGTCGACCTCCCGGGTGGCGCAGTGGTCTAGGGCACTGCATCGCAGTGCTAGCTGCGCCACCAGAGTCTCTGGGTTCGCGCCCAGGCTGGGCTGGGTTTGCGCCCAGGCTCTGTCGCAGCCGGCCGCACCCGGGAGGTCCGTGGGGCGACGCACAATTGGCATAGCGTCGTCCGGGTTAGGAGGGGTTTGGCCGGTAGGATATCCTTGTCTCAGTATGTAAAAAAAAAAATGTAATAAAATGTATGCACTCTACTGTAAGTCGCTCTGGATAAGAGCGTCTGCTAAATGACTAAAATGTAAAATGTAAATGTAATGTCACAAAGCTGAATACACACACACACACACACACACACACTGGAACACACACACACACACCGGAAAGCACGCGCGTGCACACACACTGAAACACACACACACTGAAACACACACACAAAGGGAAACACACACTGAAACACACACACACACAAACACACTGAAACACACACACACAAAGGGAAACACACACTGAAACACACACACACTGAAACACACAAAGGGAAACACACACTGAAACACACAAACACACTGAAACACACACACACACACACTGAAACACACAAAGGGAAACACACACTGAAACACACACATACACTGAAACACACACACAAAGGGAAACACACACTGAAACACACACACACACACAAACACACTGAAACACACACGATACAGGACCACAGACAGCCAAAGAGCCATGTCTGAAATGAGTTAATATATATCTGTATGACAGGCTGTGCTGTTCTGGGTTGGGACAAACTCTTTCAGCTTCATACACAGAACTCTCCCATTCTCGTCCCTTACCGTCTAACATATACATGTATACAGGAGATTGCGTGACGTGTTCATCAGCAGTTATGGGCTCAGTAGGCTGGTTGGACTGAGATGGAGATATGCAGGGTAGTGTAGACTAGGCTGGTTGGACTGAGATGGAGATATGCAGGGTAGTGTAGACTAGGCTGGTTGGACTGAGATGGAGATATGCAGGGTAGTGTAGACTAGGCTGGTTGGACTGAGAAGGAGAAG
>NC_052330.1:32592647-32607647 GCF_016432855.1 Salvelinus namaycush
TTTAAATAAATTAATTTCTGCCCCCTTATCTATGGATTTTACTGGGAATACAGATATGCATCTGTTGGTCACAGATACCTTTAAGACAAAGGTAGGGGCGTGGATGAGAAAACCAATCAGCATCTAGTGTGACCACCATTTGCCTCATGTAGCGAGACACATCTCCTTCGCATGGAGTTGATCAGGCTGTTGATTGTGTGTGTGTGTGTGGGGGGGGGGGGTGTTGTCCCGCTCCTCTTCACTGGCTGTGCGAAATTTCTGGATATAGGCAGGAACTGGAACATGCTGGCACGAAAATGGGCTTCAGGATCTCGCCACGGTATCTCTGTGCACAGGTCCCGGATGTAGAGGTCCTGGGCTGGCGTGGTTAAATGTGGTCTGCGGTTGTGAGGTCGGTTAGACGAACTGCCAAATACTCTAAAACGACGTTGGAGGCGGCTTATGGTAGAGAAATTAACATTCAATTCTCTGGCAACAGCTCAGGTGGACATTCCTGCAGTCAGCAAGCCAATTGCACACTCCCTCAAAACTTGAGACCTCTGTAGCATTGTGTTGTTTGACAAAACTGCACATTTTAGAGTGGCCTTTTATTGTCCCCAGCAGAAGCTAATGATCATGCTGTTTAATCAACTTCTTGATATGCCACACCTGTCAGGTGGATGGATTATCTTGGCAAATGAGAAATGCTCACTAACAGGGATGTAAACAAATTTGTGGGCAACATTTAAGAGAAATGGGGTCTTTTATTTCAGCTCATGAAAAATGAGACCAACACTTTACATGTTGCGTTCATGTTTTTTGTTCAGTACAGATTTTGATATGATAATTTTTCATAAAGTAGTTTAGATGTAGTGAACGACTTTTTTCAAAGTAAACTATAATTGTCTTAAGGGTACCTTTAGCGAAGCTTAACCTTTTTCAGCGTGAAGGAAAACGTGGTGGGGGTGCTGTAAAATTATTTGCCAACAGAGGGGGACTGGACAAATATTTTTGCCCTAATACAAGGCTATTAAAGCTGTCATCAAGGCAAATTGTGTCTACTTTGAACAATCTCAAATATAAAATATATGTTGATATGTTTAACACTTTTTTGGTTACTACATGATTCCATATGTGTTATTTCATAGTTTTGATGTCTTCACTATTATTCTACAATGTAGAAAATAGTAAAAATAAAGAAAAACCCTTGAAGGAGTATGTGTGTCCAAGCCTTTGACTGGTACTGTATATTAATATGTTTTTCTTTTTTCTGATTTTTCAGAAGAAACCCCGAAGTCCCACTGCTATGTAGTTTTATAACTGTATTTTCAGAGTAGCTTCCCCAACAATGACCATCAAGCATCAACCCCCATCCATCTACATATACGCTACACCCCATCCCAACTACCTCTATTCAAACTGCCATCCCAACCATCTCTATTCAAACTGCCATCCCAACCACCTATATTCAAACTGCCATCCCCACCACCTCTATTCAAACTGCCATCTCAACCACCTCTATTCAAACTGCCATCCCAACCACCTCTATTCAAACTGCCATCCCAACCACCTCTATTCAAACTGCCATCCTAACCACCTCTATTCAAACTGCCATCCCAACCACCTCTATTCAAACTGCCATCCTAACCACCTCTATTCAAACTGCCATCCTAACCACCTCTATTCAAACTGCCATCCCAACCACCTCTATTCAAACTGCCATCCTAACCACTTCTATTCAAACTGCCATCCCAACCACCTCTATTCAAACTGCCATCCCAACCACCTCTATTCAAACTGCCATCCCAACCACCTCTATTCAAACTGCCATCCTAACCACTTCTATTCAAACTGCCATCCCAACCACCTCTATTCAAACTGCCATCCTAACCACCTCTATTCAAACTGCCATCCTAACCACTTCTATTCAAACTGCCATCCCAACCACCTCTATTCAACTGCCATCCAACCACCTCTATTCAAACTGCCATCCCAACCACCTCTATTCAAACTGCCATCCCAACCACCTCTATTCAAACTGCCATCCTAACCACTTCTATTCAAACGCCATCCCACCATCTATTCAAACTGCCATCCAACCACTATTCAAACTGCCATCCCAACCACCTCTATTCAAACTGCCATCCAACCACTTCTATTCAAACTGCCATCCAACCACCTCTATTCAAACTGCATCCCAACCACCTCTATCAAACTGCCATCCCAACCACCTCTATTCAAACTGCCATCCAACCCCTCTATCAAACTGCCATCCCACACCTCTATTCAAACTGCCATCTCAACCACCTCTATTCAAACTGCCATCTCAACCACCTCTATTCAAACTGCCATCCTAACCACTTCTATTCAAACTGCCATCCCAACCACCTCTATTCAAACTGCCATCCCAACCACCTCTATTCAAACTGCCATCCAACCACCTCTATTCAAAGCCATCCCAACCACTCTATTCAAACTGCCATCCCAACCATCTATCAAACTGCCATCCCAACCACCTCTATTCAAACTGCCATCCTAACCACTTCTATTCAAACTGCCATCCCAACCACCTCTATTCAAACTGCCATCCCAACCACCTCTATTCAAACTGCCATCCCAACCACCTCTATTCAAACTGCCATCCCAACCACCTCTATTCAAACTGCCATCCCAACCACCTCTATTCAAACTGCCATCCCAACCACCTCTATTCAAACTGCCATCAACCACCCTCATTCAAACTGCATCCAACCCCTCTATTCAAAACTGCCATCCCAACCACCTCTATTCAAACTGCCATCCCAACCACCTCTATTCAAACTGCCCTCCCAACCACCTTATTCAAACTGCCATCCAACCACTTCTATCAAACTGCCATCCCAACCACCTCTATTCAAACTGCCATCCCAACCACCTCTATCAAACTGCCATCCTAACCACCCTATTCAAACTGCCATCCCAACCACTCTATTCAAACTGCCATCCAACCACCTCTATTCAAACTGCCATCCCAACCACCTCTATTCAAACTGCCATCCCAACCACTCTATTCAACGCCATCCCAACCACCTCTATTCAAACTGCCATCCTAACCACTTCTATTCAAAACTGCCATCCCAACCACCTCTATTCAAACTGCCATCCCAACCACCTCTATTCAAACTGCCATCCTAACACTCTATTCAAACTGCCATCCCAACCCCTCTATTCAAACTGCCATCCAACCACCTCTATTCAAAACTGCCATCCCAACCACCTCTATTCAAACTGCCATCCCAACCACCTCTATTCAAACTGCCATCCCCACCACCTCTATTCAAACTGCCATCTCAACCACCTCTATTCAAACTGCCATCTCAACCACCTCTATTCAAACTGCCATCCTAACCACTTCTATTCAAACTGCCATCCCAACCACCTCTATTCAAACTGCCATCCCAACCACCTCTATTCAAACTGCCATCCCAACCACCTCTATTCAAACGCCATCCCAACCACCCTTATTCAAACTGCCATCCAACACCTCTATTCAAACTGCCATCCCAACCACTCTATTCAAACTGCCATCCCAACACCTCTATTCAAACTGCCATCCTAACCACTTCTATTCAAACTGCCATCCCAACCACCTCTATTCAAACTGCCATCCCAACCACCTCTATTCAAACTGCCATCCCAACCACCTCTATTCAAACTGCCATCCCAACCACCTCTATTCAAACTGCCATCCCAACCACCTCTATTCAAACTGCCATCCCAACCACCTCTATTCAAACTGCCATCCCAACCACCTCTATTCAAACTGCCATCTCAACCACCTCTATTCAAACTGCCATCCCAACCACTCTATCAAACGCCATCCCAACCACCTCTATTCAAACTGCCATCCCAACCACCTCTATTCAAACTGCCATCCCAACCACTCTATTCAAACTGCCACCCAACACACCTATTCAAACTGCCATCCCAACCACCTTATTCAAACTGCCATCTAACCACCTCTATTCAAACTGCCATCCCAACCACCTCTATTCAAACTGCCATCCCAACCACCTCTATTCAAACTGCCATCCCAACCACCTCTATTCAAACTGCCATCCCAACCATCTCTATTCAAACTGCCATCCCAACAATGTAAAAAAAATAAACTGCAGCTAACTGCCCTTCTAGCAATGTCAAACACCCCCCCTGCAGCTAACTGCCCTTCCAACAATGTCAAACACCCCCCCGCGGCTAACTGCCCTTCCAGCAATGTCAAACACCCCTCTGTAGCTAACTGCCTTAATAATGTAGACGGAGGGAGGAAGGAGCTAAGGACGAAGGGTAGGGTAAACCAGTACAGACTAAAGCCATCAGTTAGGATACTGATCTGATAAATAAACACAGATGGACCATCTATCCATAATGTTATTCTGCATTAGCAACCAGAAACATAACCTTCAAATGTACAGCAGTGTAGCTTCACCATCCTACCATCCTCCCTCTGATCCTCACAAGACAAAGGAAAGCCCATATGTCTGTGTGTGCGTGCGTGTGCGCGAGTGTGTGCGTGTGTGTATGCGTGGGTGCGTGTGCGTGCATGCATGGGTGCGTGTGCGTGCGTGTGTGTGTGTGTGTGTGTGCATGCGTGTGTGTGTGCATATGTGTGTGTGTGTGCATTCATGTGCGTGTGTGTGTGTGTGCGCATGTGAGTGTGTATGCATGGGTACATTTGTGTGTGCGTGTGCATGTGTGTATGCGTGGCTGTGTGTGCGCATGCGTGAGTGTGTGTGTGTGTGTGCGTGTGTGCGTGTGTGTGTGTGTGTGTGTGTTTACTGTAAATGGGATTTTATTTTATTCTTTCCTTTCTCTTTTCAGAGTCTGAATGTAGACTCCACTTTGCCTAATGATATTAGAGCCTGGATTGAATGTAATGACTCCACTTTGCTTAATGACGTTAGAGTCTGGATTGAATGTAATGACTCCACTTTGCCTAATGATATTAGAGCCTGGATTGAATGTAATGACTCCACTTTGCCTAATGATATTAGAGTCTGGTTTGAATGTAATGACTCCACTTTGCCTAATGATATTAGAGTCTGGATTGAATGTAATGACTCCACTTTGCCTAATGATATTAGAGCCTGGATTGAATGTAATGACTCCACTTTGCCTAATGATATTAGAGCCTGGATTGAAAGTAATGACTCCACTTTGCCTAATGACGTTAGAGCCTGGATTGAATGTAATGACTCCACTTTGCCTAATGATATTAGAGCCTGGATTGAATGTAATGACTCCACTTTGCCTAATGATATTAGAGTCTGGATTGAAAGTAATGACTCCACTTTGCCTAATGACGTTAGAGCCTGGATTGAATGTAATGACTCCACTTTGCCTAATGATATTAGAGCCTGGATTGAATGTAATGACTCCACTTTGCCTAATGATATTAGAGTCTGGATTGAATGTAATGACTCCACTTTGCCTAATGATATTAGAGCCTGGATTGAATGTAATGACTCCACTTTGCCTAATGACGTTAGAGCCTGGATTGAATGTAATGACTCCACTTTGCCTAATGATATTAGAGCCTGGATTGAATGTAATGACTCCACTTTGCCTAATGATATTAGAGTCTGGATTGAATGTAAATTCAGAATCAGGCTAACACAGTAAGGTGAATTTATGCAGATGAGCCTTATGAAAAGGGCATAAAGATCACTGTGTGTTCTGTTGTCTTCGTAGCAGCTGTCAGTCAGTGGGCATATTCAATCTAACCCCGTTTCATGGTAAGGCAACGTGTGAGTTTGGATTAATTCGATCAATAAAATAAAACTCCACTTCATTTCAAAACTAGTTTTGTTCAATTTGAAACGAAGTGGAGTTTATTTTATTGATCAAATTAATCCAAACACACACGTTGCTTTACCATGAAACATCTTAACCCTGGAAACGAGTTAACAGTTTTGATTGAACATTGGCAGGCGGTTCCCGTTCCTGTGCAGCTTGATGTATACAATGTCCTTGACCCTGGAACTGTCCCTGTATATAGCTACTGACCCTGGAACTGTCCCTGTATATAGCTACTGACCCTGGAACTGTCCCTGTATATAACTACTGACCCTGGAACTGTCCCTGTATATAGCTACTGACCCTGGAACTGTCCCTGTACTAAGTTACTGACCCTGGAACTGTCCCTGTATATAGCTACTGACCCGGAGTGGTTTATAGAGAGAGAGAGAGAGAGGGGGAGAGGGAGAGAGAGAGAGAGAGAGAGACAGAGGGAGAGAGAGAGAGAGAGAGAGAGAGAGAGAGAGAGAGGGAGAGAGAGAGAGGGTGGATTATAGAGAGATAGCGAGGGTGGATTTACGCTGGGGATATGCATGATGATCACGCCATGCATACAAGCACACACACACACACTCATAAACACACACACACTCATAAACACACACACACACACACACACACACACACACACACACACACACACACACACACACACACACACACACACACACACACACACACACACACACACACACACACACACTCATAAACACACCACATACACACACACACACACACATTCACATACTCATAAACACACACACACACACACACATACACACTGAGATTTAAGTCTATTTCAGTGGTAGTAAACTGAGTGTCTTGGACATTTTATCACCCAACACTACTTTTATAATTTTTTTACATTTGCCTGCTGATACATGACTTTATATCCAGACGCTTTCACATTTGTCCATATCACATTTTAAAGCCAAGGGTACGGCTATGTTCATTCTGGGGCACGGTGTCAACATTGCTCTTCACTAGGGGTGGACATAACCCTGTCCGATGAGGCCGCTTGTCGCCCGATACGGGACTGCCCCAAACCGGACCTCGGAGACGGAGACGGCACCGGAATGGAATAGCCTTGTGACTTTTTCACTTTCTCTCTGTCTCTGACGAGTTGTGCTCACCGGGTCGGTTTTGTACCGGTTGTTTTTTTTCTTTTCTCTTTCTTCTACAGTACGTGGAGGAAAAGCTGTGAATCGTTTGGAGAGGGGGCAACTGCGGAAATCAGTATAAAAATAAATAAATACTGAACACCAACCTGAGCTAAGAACTCTGTACAGTTTTACACGGAGGAGTGAGAGGTAAACAAAATGATGAAACTGAAGCCAAAGCTATTTCTGTCTATGTAGAATCGGTTATCTCGTGTGCCGTGCCATTATTTAATTTCAACAGATTTTGAAGGGACGTTTTGAAATTTCCATTAAATGTAACATAAAAAATAAAAAAAAGATCTCCCCAGTGTTGCCGTGTGCTAAGTGTGGAATGAACTACTTTTTACATATGGCACAATGTACCAATCCTATAGGGAATCCCTCCCTCTATCTGTTTGGGAAGGGAATGATGAATGATATATTAACCATTAGATTGCCTTACACTTCTCGACCTTCTCCAGCAGATAACACAGTAGGCTATAGTTTACAACGGACTACCAGGTGAAAGTAGATTACAGTCCAAATTAAAACTCAAGTCTGGTCAATCTTTTATATACCACAGCCAGTTTATACATCCAAAAGGGCACCCTATGTGCCCTGGTCAAATGTAGTGCACTACATAGGGAATAGGGTGCCAATTAGGATGCACTCAGCCTGTGTCTGTTGAATCCAGCCCAACAAAATCTCTCTCTATCTGGAAGTGTGTTAATTATCAGGTCTGATTAAGAATGATTCTGGAATGTCTGGAACAAGAGAAGGTTGGGTTTAGAGAAGGGTTGGATTTAGAGGAGGGTTGGGTTTAGAGAAGGGTTGGATTTAGAGAAGGGTTGGATTTAAAGGAGGGTTGGGTTTAGAGAAAGGTTGGATTTAGAGGAGGGTTGGGTTTAGAGAAGGGTTGGATTTAGAGGAGGGTTGGGTTTAGAGAAGGGTTGGATTTAGAGGAGGGTTGAGTTTAGAGAAGGGTTGGGTTTAGAGGAGGGTTGGATTTAGAGGAGGGTTGAGTTTAGAGAAGGGTTGGGTTTAGAGGAGGGTTGGATTTAGAGAAGGGTTGGATTTAGAGGAGGGTTGAGTTTAGAGAAGGGTTGGGTTTAGAGAAGGGTTGGATTTAAAGGAGGGTTGGGTTTAGAGAAAGGTTGGATTTAGAGGAGGGTTGGGTTTAGAGAAGGGTTGGATTTAGAGGAGGGTTGGGTTTAGAGAAGGGTTGGATTTAGAGGAGGGTTGAGTTTAGAGAAGGGTTGGGTTTAGAGGAGGGTTGGATTTAAATGAGGGTTTAGAGGAGGGTTGGATTTAGAGGAGGGTTGGATTTAAAGGAGGGTTTAGAGAAGGGTTGGGTTTAGAGGAGGGTTGGATTTAGAGGAGGGTTGGGTTTAGAGGAGGGTTGGGTTTAGAGGAGGGTTGGGTTTAGAGGAGGGTTGGATTTAGAGGAGGGTTGGATTTAGAGGAGGGTTGGATTTAGAGGAGGGTTTAGAGGAGGGTTGGGTTTAGAGGAGGGTTGGATTTAAAGGAGGGTTTAGAGGAGGGTTGGGTTTAGAGGAGGGTTGGATTTAGAGGAGGGATGGATTTAGAGGAGGGTTGGATTAAAAGGAGGGTTTAGAGGAGGGTTGGGTTTAGAGGAGGGTTGGATTTAGAGGAGGGTTGGGTTTAGAGAAGGGTTGGATTTAGAGGAGGGTTGAGTTTAGAGAAGGGTTGGGTTTAGAGGAGGGTTGGATTTAGAGGAGGGTTGAGTTTAGAGAAGGGTTGGGTTTAGAGGAGGGTTGGATTTAGAGAAGGGTTGGATTTAGAGGAGGGTTGAGTTTAGAGAAGGGTTGGGTTTAGAGAAGGGTTGGATTTAAAGGAGGGTTGGGTTTAGAGAAAGGTTGGATTTAGAGGAGGGTTGGGTTTAGAGAAGGGTTGGATTTAGAGGAGGGTTGGGTTTAGAGAAGGGTTGGATTTAGAGGAGGGTTGAGTTTAGAGAAGGGTTGGGTTTAGAGGAGGGTTGGATTTAAATTAGGGTTTAGAGGAGGGTTGGATTTAGAGGAGGGTTGGATTTAAAGGAGGGTTTAGAGAAGGGTTGGGTTTAGAGGAGGGTTGGATTTAGAGGAGGGTTGGGTTTAGAGGAGGATTGGGTTTAGAGGAGGGTTGGGTTTAGAGGAGGGTTGGATTTAGAGGAGGGTTGGATTTAGAGGAGGGTTGGATTTAGAGGAGGGTTTAGAGGAGGGTTGGGTTTAGAGGAGGGTTGGATTTAAAGGAGGGTTTAGAGGAGGGTTGGGTTTAGAGGAGGGTTGGATTTAGAGGAGGGATGGATTTAGAGGAGGGTTGGATTAAAAGGAGGGTTTAGAGGAGGGTTGGGTTTAGAGGAGGGTTGGATTTAGAGGAGGGTTGGGTTTAGAGAAGGGTTGGATTTAGAGGAGGGTTGGGTTTAGAGGAGGGTTGGATTTAGAGGAGGGTTGGATTTAGAGGAGGGTTGGATTTAGAGGAGGATTGGGTTTAGAGAAGGGTTGGGTTTAGAGGAGGGTTGGATTTAAATGAGGGTTTAGAGGAGGGTTGGGTTTAGAGGAGGGTTGGATTTAGAGGAGGGTTGGGTTTAGAGGAGGGTTGGATTTAAAGGCGGGTTTGGAGGAGGGTTGGGTTTAATGGAGGGTTGGGGTTAGAGGAGGGTTGGTTTAGAGGAAGGTTGTCAAAGCTGTCATCAAGGCAAAGTGTGGCTACTTTGAAGAATCTAAAATATAAAACATATTTTGATTTGTTTGACACTTTTTTGGTTACTACATGATTCCATATGTGTTATTTCATAGTGTTGATGTCTTCACTATTATTCTACAATGTAGAAAATAGTAAAAAAATAAAGAAAAAACCCTTGAATGAGTAGGTGTGTCCAAATTGTTGACTGGTACTGTGCATTTGCTGTATATTTATATAGATATATTTCTTCGACTCTGGGTTGATGTAACAGCAATGCAGCTAATTTAAACGTTCTGTTCTGCTGAAGATTGAGGAAGAACTTTTAGACACACACACACACACACACACCACACACACACACACGCACACACACACACACACACGCTGTCCTCGTTCCCTCGTCTCCTTGTAGTAACTCGGCACCATCCTTTAACCAACCAGGACTATTGATTGTGATCAGATCATAATAAGCTGGATTCTGCTGAGAGCAACAAAACCTCTCCATTCACAGCTTGTTTTTAGCTTCATTCGCTCTATTTCCATTGAGTTCACATCCTGGTTCTAATTATGAAGGAAAAAGCTATATTCTCATTCTCTTAACGCACAAAATAAATCCCAGTACTTTAGAAAGATGAAGGAGAAGATAGATGTATCTTTATTTGAACTGTTTTTGAAATGATTGTGTACCTCTCAATGCTGCCAGTTTTGTGCAAAAGGACTGTCTCAAAGAATGATCAAGATAGTGAGACCTACAGTGACACGAAACTGACTCTTGACTGTTTGAGCTGTCCTTTCTGAGTGTGGACATTTGTTGTCTCCTTTCCTCTGACCTCCAGGAGCGTCACCTGACCTCCAGCTGACCTTTGTCCTTATATTTCCTGTGGTCCTATAGGTTGCTGAGCAGGATGCCCTCTGACCTCCAGGATTGTCACCTGACTTCCAGCTGACCTTTGTCCTTATATTTCCTGTGTTCCTATAGGTTGCTGAGCAGGATGCCCTCTGACCTCCAGGAGTGTCACCTGACCTCCAGCTGTGGCTCCTACATCAAAACCGAGCCCTCCTCCCCTTCCTCCTCATTGGTTGACACCGTCAGTCACCACAGCCCCTCGGCCAATAGCGACGCCAGCAGCGGCTACGTCAACGTAAACAACCTCAACGGACGCTCGCACGTCCTCGACTCCCAGCCCATGTTCAACCCGGGCATGCTGGGAGGGGGCGGAGCCTGTCTCCGGCGCTATGACGACTGCGGAGTGGGCATGACAGATGATTCACCGATCAAGTGCGAGTATATGTTGAATGCGATTCCGAAAAGGCTGTGTCTGGTGTGTGGGGATATCGCATCAGGTTACCACTATGGGGTCGCCTCCTGTGAGGCCTGCAAAGCCTTCTTCAAAAGGACCATACAAGGTATATTACCACTACCCTACCTCTCTCACTGCCCTCCCTCTCTCACTCCCTTCTCTCACTCCCTTCTCTCACTCCCTCTCTCACTCCCTCTCTCACTCCCTTCTCTCACTCCCTTCTCTCACTCCCTCTCTCACTCCCCTCCCTCTCTCACTCCCTCTCTCACTCCCTTCTCTCACTCCCTTCTCTCACTCCCTTCTCTCACTCCCTATCAGTTGAGGCCCAATTGTTTCTATGTACTTTATCAGTTGAATGATTCCATGTGGTCCTATGTGTTTGAGAGTTGCCAGGGTAATGGGTCCAAGTATCACAGGGATATACACCCACTGGACTGTAAGTTGCTTTGGATAAAAGTGTCTGCTAAATGTCATTTTATTTCTATTTTTCTTAGTCAGCAGACGCTCTAATCCAGAGCAACATACAAGTAAGTAAGACGACCTTATATCATTGCAAGTTTTACACCTTTCAACAACAAAAAATTCGTAACGGCAGAATCAGATATTGGTTGACATTTGACCGACAACTACAGGCAACCAGGAAGTGACCTGAGAAGAGATGAGGAGATAACAGGGTGGCCTGTGTTACCTTACAGTGATGTCATCAATAGTGGTCGGGGAGTCATAGCGTGTTACCTTACAGTGATGTCATCAGTAGTGGTCGGGGAGTCATACCGTGTGGTGGTGATTACTAATGTTTACCCAGGGAATTAAGCCACCCACACTTGAAATCTGCTGGGTTGATATTTATGTTAGCCTTCTGTGTGCGTGTGTATGTGTATGTGTGTGTGTGTGTGTGTGTGTGTGTGTGTGTGTGTGTGTGTGTGTGTGTGTGTGTGTGTGTGTGTGTGTGTGTGTGTGTGTGTGTGTGTGTGTGTGTGTGTGTGTGTGTGTAATTGTGTCTGTGTGTGTGTTGCCCTGTTGGCATCGTGTCTGCCATGTCTGTAATGCCTCACAGTAATCTGTTCAACTGAGAAAATATCAGGGAATTGACGACTTATGAGTTGATCCGCACTTCGTGACTGTTACTGAGTAAAGGAAGTGTTCCTGACTGTTAATAAGTAGAGGAATTTCTGCAGTGTTCGTGACTGTTAATAACTAGAGGAAGTCCTGCAGCGTTCGTGACTGTTACTGAGTAGAGGAAGTCCTGCTGTGTTCGTGGCTGTTACTGAGTAGAGGATATCCTGCTGCGTTCGTGACTGTTACTGAGTAGAGGAAGTCCTGCAGCGTTCGTGACTGTTACTGAGTAGAGGAAGTCCTGCAGCGTTCGTGGCTGTTACTGAGTAGAGGAAGTCCTGCAGCGTTCGTGACTGTTACTGAGTAGAGGAAGTCCTGCTGCGTTCGTGACTGTTACTGAGTAGAGGAAGTCCTGCTGCGTTCGTGACTGTTACTGAGTAGAGGAAGTCCTGCTGCGTTCGTGACTGTTACTGAGTAGAGGAAGTCCTGCTGCGTTCGTGACTGTTACTGAGTAGAGGAAGTCCTGCAGCGTTCGTGACTGTTACTGAGTAGAGGAAGTCCTGCTGCGTTCGTGACTGTTACTGAGTAGAGGAAGTCCTGCTGCGTTCGTGACTGTTACTGAGTAGAGGAAGTCCTGCTGCGTTCGTGACTGTTACTGAGTAGAGGAAGTCCTGCTGCGTTCGTGACTGTTAATATGTAGAGGAAGTCCTGCAGCGTTCGTGACTGTTACTGAGTAGAGGAAGTCCTGCAGGGTTCGTGACTGTTACTGACTAGAGGAAGTCCTGCAGCGTTCGTGACTGTTACTGAGTAGAGGAAGTCCTGCAGCGTTCGTGACTGTTACTGAGTAGAGGATGTCCTGCTGCGTTCGTGACTGTTACTGAGTAGAGGAAGTCCTGCTGTGTTCGTGACTGTTACTGAGTAGAGGAAGTCCTGCTGTGTTCGTGGCTGTTACTGAGTAGAGGAAGTCCTGCTGCGTTCGTGACTGTTACTGAGTAGAGGAAGTCCTGCTGCGTTCGTGACTGTTACTGAGTAGAGGAAGTCCTGCTGTGTTCGTGGCTGTTACTGAGTAGAGGAAGTCCTGCTGCGTTCGTGACTGTTACTGAGTAGAGGAAGTCCTGCTGCGTTCGTGACTGTTACTGAGTAGAGGAAGTCCTGCTGCGTTCGTGACTGTTACTGAGTAGAGGAAGTCCTGCAGCGTTCGTGACTGTTACTGAGTAGAGGAAGTCCTGCTGCGTTCGTGACTGTTACTGAGTAGAGGAAGTCCTGCTGCGTTCGTGACTGTTACTGAGTAGAGGAAGTCCTGCAGGGTTCGTGACTGTTACTGAGTAGAGGATGTCCTGCTGCGTTCGTGACTGTTACTGACTAGAGGAAGTCCTGCAGGGTTCGTGACTGTTACTGAGTAGAGGATGTCCTGCTGCGTTCGTGACTGTTACTGACTAGAGGAAGTCCTGCAGGGTTCGTGACTGTTACTGAGTAGAGGATGTCCTGCTGCGTTCGTGACTGTTACTGAGTAGAGGAAGTCCTGCTGCGTTCGTGACTGTTAATAACTAGAGGAAGTCCTGCAGCGTTCGTGACTGTTACTGAGTAAATGAAGTGTTCGTGACTGTTAATGAGTAGAGGAAGTTCTAATTTAGGAAAACATATCAGTAGATGATTTGTATAAAAAAATATATTATGTAAAATGTACACCACTATTTACATACAGTATTTTATACAAACAGTATGTGGTCAGCATCTATCTTGACTTGTTCAGGCTTCACCATAAGTACATATGTTTACTGCAGATTCTTTTAATGGAAAGCATTTCCATCATAGGGATGAGAATAGTTACACAATTAAAGACCTTTTGAGTCCGAGACAGAGCCCATACAATTATAGACCTCTTGAGTCAGGGACAGAGACCATACAATTATAGACCTCTTGAGTCAGGGACAGAGACCATACAATTATAGACCTCTTGAGTCAGGGACAGAGACCATACAATTATAGACCTCTTGAGTCAGGGACAGAGACCATACAATTAAAGACCTCTTGAGTCAGGGACAGAGACCATACAATTATAGACCTCTTGAGTCAGGGACAGAGACCATACAATTATAGACCTCTTGAGTCGGGGACAGAGCCTGCACAATTATAGACCTTTTGAGATGGGGACAGAGCCCATACAATTATAGACCTTTTGATTTGTGTACAGAGCCCACACCAGTCCTCCTCTCCTCTCTCTCCTCTCTGTTTGAGTAGTCCTCCTCTCCTCTCTCACCTCTCTGTTTGAGTTGTTCATCATCAGGCCCCCCTAATTCCTTTCTCCTTCTCTTCTCCTTCCTGGAGGACAGAT
Source organism: Salvelinus namaycush (assembly GCF_016432855.1). NCBI lineage: Eukaryota > Metazoa > Chordata > Actinopteri > Salmoniformes > Salmonidae > Salvelinus > Salvelinus namaycush. The sequence goes on from NC_052330.1 coordinate 32,606,972, forward strand.
CTTAATGGAACTAATCTGTCCGTCATTGGTCACTCTGACACCACAGTCAATAACAATCAGCATTGTTCGGCCACTCTAGATGGAATGAGAGAGAAAGGGAGAGAGAGAGAGAGAGAGTGAGAAGGAGAGAGAGAGACAGAGAGAGAGAGAGAGAGAGAAGGAGCGAGAGAGAGGGCGGGATTGTGGTGCGATAAGAAAAGAGAGGGGGAGAGAAAGAGCGAGAGAGAGAGAGAGAGAGAGAGAGAGAGAGAGAGAGAGAGAGAGAGAGAGAGGGAAAGAGGGACACTAGTTAAAATGAGAGGCCCTTCCTCCTAATGGAATGGTAACAAGGAGAGGGGTCCTGAGATGGAGGAGGACAAGGAGAGGGGTTCTGAGATGGAGGAGGACAAGGAGAGGGGTCATGAGATGGAGGAGGACAAGGAGAGGGGTTCTGAGATGGAGGAGGACAAGGAGAGGGGTCCTGAGATGGAGGAGGACAAGGAAAGGGGTCCTGAGATGGAGGAGGACAAGGAGAGGGGTCCTGAGATGGAGGAGGACAAGGAAAGGGTTCCTGAGATGGAGGAGGACAAGGAGAGGGGTCCTGAGATGGAGGAGGACAAGGAGAGGGGTCCTGAGATGGAGGAGGACAAGGAGAGGGGTCCTGAGATGGAGGAGGACAAGGAAAGGGGTCCTGAGA
>NC_052330.1:32612647-32640147 GCF_016432855.1 Salvelinus namaycush
TGGTCTGGGTCTGGGTCTGGTCTGGGTCTGGTCTGGGTCAGTTCAGGTCTGGTCTGGGTCTGGTCTGGGTCTGGTCTGGGTCTGGTCTGGGTCTGGTCTGGGTCAGGTCAGGTCTGGTCTGGTCTGTGTCTATGTCTGGTCTTTCAGACCTGGGTTCAAATACTATTGCCAGGGTGGGCGGGGTTTGTTTTAGCATGCATGGAGAGCCAGGTGGGAGGGGTTTGTTTTAGCATGCCTGGAGTGCCAGGTGGGCGGAGTTTGTTTCAGCATGCCTGGAGTGCCAGGTGGGAGGGATTTGTTTTAGCATGCCTGGGGGGCCAGGTGGGAGGGATTTGTTTCAGCATGCCTGGAGTGCCAGGTGGGAGGGGTTTGTTTCAGCATGCCTGGAGTGCCAGGTGGGAGGGTTTGTTTCAGCATGCCTGGAGTGCCAGGTGGGAGGGGTTTGTTTTAGTATGCCTGGAGTGCCAGGTGGGAGGGGTTTGTTTCAGCATGCCTGGAGTGCCAGGTGGGAGGGGTTTGTTTCAGCATGCCTGGAGTGCCAGGTGGGAGGGGTTTGTTTTAGCATGCCTGGAGTGCCAGGTGGGAGGGGTTTGTTTTAGCTTGCCTGGAGTGCCAGGTGGGAGGGGTTTGTTTTAGTATGCCTGGAGTGCCAGGTGGGAGGGGTTTGTTTTAGCATGCCTGGAGTGCCAGGTGGGAGGGGTTTGTTTCAGCATGCCTGGAGTGCCAGGTGGGCGGGGTTTGTTTTAGCTTGCCTGGAGTGCCAGGTGGGCGGGGTTTGTTTTAGCTTGCCTGGAGTGCCAGGTGGGCGGGGTTTGTTTTAGCATGCCTGGAGTGCCAGGTGGGCGGAGTTTGTTTTAGCTTGCCTGGAGTGCCAGGTGGGCGGGGTTTGTTTTAGCTTGCCTGGAGTGCCAGGTGGGAGGGGTTTGTTTTAGCTTGCCTGGAGTGCCAGGTGGGCGGGGTTTGTTTTAGCTTGCCTGGAGTGCCAGGTGGGAGGGGTTTGTTTTAGCTTGCCTGGAGTGCCAGGTGGGAGGGGTTTGTTTTAGCATGCCTGGAGTGCCAGGTGGGAGGGGTTTGTTTTAGCTTGCCTGGAGTGCCAGGTGGGCGGGGTTTGTTTTAGCTTGCCTGGAGTGCCAGGTGGGAGGGGTTTGTTTTAGCATGCCTGGAGTGCCAGGTGGGGTTTGTTTTAGCTTGCCTGGAGTGCCAGGTGGGAGGGGTTTGTTTTAGCTTGCCTGGAGTGCCAGGTGGGAGGGGTTTGTTTTAGCATGCCTGGAGTGCCAGGTGGGAGGGGTTTGTTTTAGCATGCCTGGAGTGCCAGGTGGGCGGGGTTTGTTTTAGCATGCCTGGAGTGCCAGGTGGGCGGGGTTTGTTTTAGCTTGCCTGGAGTGCCAGGTGGGCGGGGTTTGTTTTAGCATGCCTTTAGTGCCAGGTGGGCGGGGTTTGTTTTAGCATGCCTGGAGTGCCAGGTGGGCGGGGTTTGTTTTAGCTTGCCTGGAGTGCCAGGTGGGCGGGGTTTGTTTTAGCTTGCCTGGAGTGCCAGGTGAGAGGGGTTTGCACTGTTGGAACTGTTCATATGCATTGCGACAGAAAATTGAATGAAACACAGCTACAGTATATGAAATGATCTCAAGTATTACTTGAACCCGGGTATGGGATGGGTAGAAGAAGTCGTAGTGGAAAGTCTGCTCCTTTGCATTAATGAAGCTCATTTATCTGAAAATCGAAGTGAAGGAAGGGCAAAAGGATGGAAGAGGGCAGGATGGAGGGATGGATGGGGGATGGAGGGATGGGGGGATGGAGGGATGGATGGGGGATGGAGGGATGGAGGGGGGATGGAGGATGGAGGGATGGGGATGGAGGGATGAAGGGATGGAGGATGGAGGGATGAAGGGATGGGGGGATGGAGGGATGGGGGATGGAGGGATGGGGGATGGAGGGATGGAGGGATGGTGGAGGAAGGGATGGAGGGATGGGGATGGAGGGATAGTGATGGAGGGATGGAGGGGGGATGGAGGGATGGAGGAGCTTTTTACATATCCCATCAAAATGCCACTACCCTCTTCTCTCCTTCAGGAGTTTGTCATTTTAGGTCACCTTGGTACAGGGGTGTACGTGTGTGCATGTGTGCGTCTGTGCGTGTGTTTGTGTGTGTCAGTACCTTGCCGGTCAGAAAATGTTAAGGAGAAGTGGTCGAGGAGGAGAGACAGGAAGGTTCAAGTCAATAATGTAGAGACAGGAAGGTATAAGTCAATACTGTAGAGACAGGAAGGTTCAAGTCAATACTGTAGAGACAGGAAGGTTCAGGTCAATACTGTAGAGACAGGAAGGTTCAAGTCAATACTGTAGAGACAGGAAGGTTCAAGTCAATACTGTAGAGACAGGAAGGTTCAAGTCAATACTGTAGAGACAGGAAGGTTCAAGTCAATACTGTAGAGACAGGAAGGTTCAAGTCAATACTGTAGAGACAGGAAGGTATAAGTCAATACTGTAGAGACAGGAAGGTTCAAGTCAATACTGTAGAGACAGGAAGGTTCAAGTCAATACTGTAGAGACAGGAAGGTTCAAGTCAATAATGTAGAGACAGGAAGGTTCAAGTCAATAATGTAGAGACAGGAAGGTTCAAGTCAATAATGTAGAGACAGGAAGGTTCAAGTCAATAATGTAGAGACAGGAAGGTTCAAGTCAATACTGTAGAGACAGGAAGGTTCAAGTCAATACTGTAGAGACAGGAAGGTTCAAGTCAATAATGTAGAGACAGGAAGGTTCAAGTCAATAATGTAGAGACAGGAAGGTTCAAGTCAATACTGTAGAGACAGGAAGGTTCAAGTCAATACTGTAGAGACAGGAAGGTTCAAGTCAATACTGTAGAGACAGGAAGGTTCAAGTCAATACTGTAGAGACAGGAAGGTTCAAGTCAATAATGTAGAGACAGGAAGGTTCAAGTCAATAATGTAGAGACAGGAAGGTTCAAGTCAATAATGTAGAGACAGGAAGGTTCAAGTCAATAATGTAGAGACAGGAAGGTTCAAGTCAATAATGTAGAGACAGGAAGGTATAAGTCAATACTGTAGAGACAGGAAGGTTCAAGTCAATAATGTAGAGACAGGAAGGTTCAAGTCAATACTGTAGAGACAGGAAGGTTCAAGTCAATACTGTAGAGACAGGAAGGTTCAAGTCAATAATGTAGAGACAGGAAGGTTCAAGTCAATAATGTAGAGACAGGAAGGTTCAAGTCAATACTGTAGAGACAGGAAGGTTCAAGTCAATAATGTAGAGACAGGAAGGTTCAAGTCAATACTGTAGAGACAGGAAGGTTCAAGTCAATAATGTAGAGACAGGAAGGTATAAGTCAATACTGTAGAGACAGGAAGGTTCAAGTCAATAATGTAGAGACAGGAAGGTTCAAGTCAATACTGTAGAGACAGGAAGGTTCAAGTCAATACTGTAGAGACAGGAAGGTTCAAGTCAATAATGTAGAGACAGGAAGGTTCAAGTCAATAATGTAGAGACAGGAAGGTTCAAGTCAATAATGTAGAGACAGGAAGGTTCAAGTCAATAATGTAGAGACAGGAAGGTTCAAGTCAATAATGTAGAGACAGGGATTGAGGATGGAATTATGAGTGACTGATGCAGCAGGATATGAGAGACTGATGCAGCAGGATATGAAAGACTGATGCAGCGGGATATGAGAGATTGGTGCAGCGGGATATGAGAGACTGATGCAGCAGGATATGAGAGACTGATGCAGCAGGATATGAGAGACTGATGCAGCAGGATATGAGAGACTGATGCAGCAGGATATGAGAGACTGATGCAGCAGGATATGAGAGACAAATACAGCAGGTTATGAGAGACTGATGCAGCAGGATATGAGAGACTGATGCAGCAGGATATGAGAGACTGATGCAGCAGGATATGAGAGACTGATGCAGCAGGATATGAGAGACTGATGAAGCAGGATATGAGAGACTAACACAGCGGGATATGAGAGACTAATGCAGCAGGATATGAGAGACTGATGCAGCAGGATATGAAAGACTGATGCAGCAAGATATGAGAGACTGATGCAGCGGGATATGAGAGACTGATGCAGCAGGATATGAAAGACTGATGCAGCAAGATATGAGAGACTGATGCAGCGGGATATGAGAGACTGATGCAGCAGAATATGAGAGACTGATGCAGCAGGATATGAGAGACTGATGCAGCAGGATATGAAAGACTGATGCAGCAAGATATGAGAGACTGATGCAGCGGGATATGAGAGACTGATGCAGCAGGATATGAGAGACTGATGCAGCAGGATATGAAAGACTGATGCAGCAAGATATGAGAGACTGATGCAGCAGGATATGAGAGACTGATGCAGCAGGATATGAGAGACTGATGCAGCGGGATATGAGAGACTGATGCAGCAGGATATGAGAGACTAACACAGCGGGATATGAGAGACTAATGCAGCAGGATATGAGAGACTGATGCAGCAGGATATGAAAGACTGATGCAGCGGGATATGAGAGACTAATGCAGCAGGATATGAGAGACTGATGCAGCAGGATATGAAAGACTGATGCAGCAAGATATGAGAGACTGATGCAGCGGGATATGAGAGACTGATGCAGCAGGATATGAGAGACTGATGCAGCAAGATATGAGAGACTGATGCAGCAGGATATGAAAGACTGATGCAGCAAGATATGAGAGACTGATGCAGCGGGATATGAGAGACTGATGCAGCGGGATATGAGAGACTGATGCAGCAAGATATGAGAGACTGATGCAGCGGGATATGAGAGACTGATGCAGCAAGATATGAGAGACTGATGCAGCGGGATATGAGAGACTGATGCAGCAGGATATGAGAGACTAATGCAGCAAGATATGAGAGACTGATGCAGCAGGATATGAGAGACTGATGCAGCAGGATATGAGAGACTGATGCAGCAGGATATGAGAGACTGATGCAGCGGGATATGAGAGACTGATGCAGCAGGATATGAGAGACTGATGCAGCAGGATATGAGGGGATCAAATAAATAGTTTAGAAGAACAGAATGATCTCCGAGGGTTATCCATGGTCTTGTCTATCCTCTCCTTCTTCCCCAGGGAACATAGAGTACAGCTGTCCGGCAACAAACGAGTGTGAGATCACCAAGAGGAGACGCAAGTCCTGCCAGGCCTGTCGCTTCATGAAGTGTCTCAAAGTAGGCATGCTCAAAGAGGGTGAGTCCACATCCCATTTGTCTCTCTGTCTCTCTCTCTGTCTCTCTCTGTCTCTCCGTCTCTGTCTCTCTCTGTCTCTCTCTGTCTTTCTCTGTCTCTCTCTCTCTGTCTCTCTCTCTCTGTCTTTCTCTCTGTCTCTCTGTCTTTCTCTGTCTCTCTCTCTCTCTCTCTCTCTCTCTCTCTCTCTCTCTCTCTCTCTCTCTCTCTCTCTCTCTCTCTCTCTCTCCCTCTCTCTCTCTCTCTCTCTCTCTCTCTCTCGCTGTCTCTCTCTCTCTCTCTCTCTCTCTCTCTCTCTCTCTCTCTCTCTCTCTCTCTCTCTCTCTCTCTCTCGCTGTCTCTCTCTCTCCCTCTCTCTGTCCGTTCTCTCTCTCTCTCTCTCTCTCTCTCTCTCTCTCTCTCTCTCTCTCTCTCTCTCTCTCTCTCTCTCTCTCTCTCTCTCCCTCTCTATCTCTGCTCTCTCCCAGCTTATTGATCCACTAAATGCTTTCCGAACATCCCAAGTCACTTCCTGCTTGTGTTGTTGCTACTGCAGTGAAGGGCCAATGGAAATACAGGGGGGAAATGTTGTCAATAGATTTGTTTTAGGTGGCAGGGTAACTTAGTCCTTTCCTATTACAGTTTCCCTGGAAGTGTTATGGGTTTACACATAAAGTTGACCGGTAAAAGTATGTGGACATGCGGCACTTGTGGCTGTAATTCAACTCAACACAAGTTTTCAATACTACTGTCATACTGTATATGGTTTAATATGAAAAGCTAATTTGGGTAGTTTATTTCGAATTTCTCTGTAACACTCAGTTGTGTGAAGAACAAATCCTGGTTGTGTCTCAAATGGCACCCTATGGCTCCATAGGGCTCCACAGGTCTTCATAGGACTCCAAAGGGCTTCATATGGCTCTATAGGGCTCCATATGGCTTCATAGGGCTCCATAGGGCTTCATAGGGCTTCATAGGGCTCCATAGGGCACCATAGGGCTTCATAGGGCTCCATTGGGATTCATATGACTCCATAGGGCTTCATAGGGCTCCATAGGGCTTCATATGGCTCTATAGGGCTCCATAGGGCTCCACAGGTCTTCATATGCCTCCATATGGCTTCATATGGCTCTATAGGGCTCCATAGGGCTCCACAGGTCTTCATAGGGCTCCATATGGCTTCATATGGCTCTATAGGGCTCCATAGGGCTCCACAGGTCTCCATAGGGCTCCATAGGGCTTCATAGGGCTCCATAGGGCTTCATAGGGCTCTATGGGGCTCCATAGGGCTTCATAGGGCTCCATAGGGCTTCATAGGGCTCCATATGGTCTAAAGTAGTGCACTATTTAGGGAACAGGCTGCCATTTCAGGCACCGCCCCCAAACAATAAACCACATCACAGTCACTTTAAATATACACCACCATGAACACTTTCCAGATCCACATGTCATGACACCAGCCAACCAGCCGACAGACAGACAGACAGTTAAATACTGTCTAGTTATGTGGAGCCAGATCATGTGTCAAGTTATTGGTAGCCCTCCATCAATAAGCCTATAACCCACCTTTAACAACATAGCTGTGTGTCCATCATTAGGCATATAACCCACCTTTAACAACATAGCTGTGTGTCCATCAATAAGCCTATAATCCACCTTTAACAACATAGCTGTGTGTCCATCAGTAGGCATATAACCCACCTTTAACAACATAGCTGTGTGTCCATCAGTAGGCATATAACCCACCTTTAACAACATAGCTGTGTGTCCATCAGTAGGCATATAACCCACCTTTAACAACATAGCTGTGTGTCCATCAGTAGGCATATAACCCACCTTTAACAACATAGCTGTGTGTCCATCAGTAGGCATATAACCCACCTTTAACAACATAGCTGTGTGTCCATCATTAGGCATATAACCCACCTTTAATCAAAAAATTAACTAGGCCTTCCACAGATACGCTATTGTTCTGTCATAACCACCCTATGTATAACCCCAACCACCTCACCGGTTTCCATCTATCTACCCGCTCTCATTTTTCTTTCACCAGTCTGTCTCCATCCCTCCATCCCAACAAAAAAGCAATGGCCAGCCGTAGCTTTAACCGCGGGCCAGAACAAATGAAGCTCAGAAATTAACCTCATGTGATTAGCGAGTGCTGATGGGGAGAATCAGCATGTACTGTCTATAGCAGGTCGGACTAACCCCTCGATGCAGGCAATAAGAGTGTGCCTCTGCCTCGGCCCGGCTGCCTCTGCCTCGGCCCGGCTGCCTCTCACTACTAGGGGTACCTGTCACGGATCCCTCCGGGAACTTTCATCACACACACCTGTCCCCTATTCCCACTGATTAGTATAAATGTGCCCTTTGGAAGCCTACAAGACTAGCTAAATGCCTTTTATGTTTGCTTCGAGGCAAGCAACACTGAAGCATGCATGAGAGCACCAGCTGTTCTGGACAACTGTGTGATCACCCTTATCACGGATCCCTCCGGAACTTTCATCACACACACCTGTCCCCTATTCCCATGGATAAATGTGCCCTTTGGTTTCCGTTGTCTGTCCATTATTGTTACAATGTCCGTTGGTGCGTGTGAGTACCTGCGCTGTGTGTTTGGGCTGTCGTACCCTTGTGGATCGCGCAGATGATTGGGGTCTTCCTCTGACATCGCCTAGTATATAGGTCCTGGATGGCAGGAATCTTGGCCCCAGTGATGTACTGGGCCGTACGCATAACCCTCTCTAGCGCCTTACGGTCAGATGCAGAGCAGTTGTCATACCAGGCGGTGATGCAACCGGTCAGGATGCTCTCGATGGTGAAGCTGTAGAACATTTTGAGGATCTGGGGCGCCATGCCAAATCTTTTCAGTCTCCGGAGTGGGAAAAGTTGTTGTCGTGCCCTCTTCACAAATGTCTTGGTGTGTTTGGACCATGATAGTTCATTCAGGAACCAATATACTCAGTCAGTTAGGAAAGCTAAGGCTAGCTTTTTCAAACAGAAATTTGCATCCCGTAGCACTAATTCCAAAAAGTTTTGGGACACTGTAAAGTCCATGGAGAATAAGAGCACCTCCTCCCAGCTGCCCACTGCACTGAGGATAGGAAACATTGTCACTGCCGATAAATCTACGATAATCGATAATTTCAATAAGCATTTCCCTACGGCTGGCCATGCTTTCCACCTGGCTACCCCTACCCCGGCCAACATCTCAGCACCCCCTGCAACTTCTATCAGCGGTTTGTAATAATAAACCTTCCTTCTAGCCGTTAATTGTCACGTATACTCCCTCTCCGGCCTCTAGGTCATCAGGCTGATGATTATCCCGCACACCTGTCACCATCGTCAAGCGCACCAGCGCCTCATGACACTCACCTGGACTCCATCACCTCCTTGATTATCTTCCCTGTATCTGTCCCTCACCTGGTCTCCATCACCTCCTTGATTATCTTCCCTGTATCTGTCCCTCACCTGGACTCCATCACCTCCTTGATTATCTTCCCTGTATCTGTCCCTCACCTGGACTCCATCACCTCCTTGATTATCTTCCCTGTATCTGTCCCTCACCTGGACTCCATCACCTCCTTGATTATCTTCCCTGTATCTGTCCCTCACCTGGACTCCATCACCTCCTTGATTATCTTCCCTATATCTGTCCCTCACCTGGACTCCATCACCTCCTTGATTATCTTCCCTGTATCTGTCCCTCACCTGGACTCCATCACCTCCTTGATTATCTTCCCTGTATCTGTCCCTCACCTGGACTCCATCACCTCCTTGATTATCTTCCCTGTATCTGTCCCTCACCTGGACTCCATCACCTCCTTGATTATCTTCCCTGTATCTGTCCCTCACCTGGACTCCATCACCTCCTTGATTATCTTCCCTGTATCTGTCCCTCACCTGGACTCCATCACCTCCTTGATTATCTTCCCTGTATCTGTCCCTCACCTGGACTCCATCACCTCCTTGATTATCTTCCCTATATCTGTCCCTCACCTGGACTCCATCACCTCCTTGATTATCTTCCCTGTATCTGTCCCTCACCTGGACTCCATCACCTCCTTGATTATCTTCCCTGTATCTGTCCCTCACCTGGACTCCATCACCTCCTTGATTATCTTCTCTGTATCTGTCCCTCACCTGGACTCCATCACCTCCTTGATTATCTTCCCTGTATCTGTCCCTCACCTGGACTCCATCACCTCCTTGATTATCTTCCCTGTATCTGTCCCTCACCTGGACTCCATCACCTCCTTGATTATCTTCCCTATATCTGTCCCTCACCTGGACTCCATCACCTCCTTGATTATCTTCCCTGTATCTGTCCCTCACCTGGACTCCATCACCTCCTTGATTATCTTCCCTGTATCTGTCCCTCATCTGGTCTCCATCACCTCCTTGATTATCTTCCCTGTATCTGTCCCTCACCTGGACTCCATCACCTCCTTGATTATCTTCCCTGTATCTGTCCCTCACCTGGACTCCATCACCTCCTTGATTATCTTCCCTGTATCTGTCCCTCACCTGGACTCCATCACCTCCTTGATTATCTTCCCTATATCTGTCCCTCACCTGGACTCCATCACCTCCTTGATTATCTTCCCTGTATCTGTCCCTCACCTGGACTCCATCACCTCCTTGATTATCTTCTCTGTATCTGTCCCTCACCTGGTCTCCATCACCTCCTTGATTATCTTCCCTGTATCTGTCCCTCACCTGGACTCCATCACCTCCTTGATTATCTTCCCTATATCTGTCCCTCCCCTTGGTTCTTTCCTCAGGTGTTATTGACTCTGTTTTCATGTCGGTGAGCTGTTTGTGTTACGTGTTTATTATTTAATTTGATTAAAACACTCCCTGAACTTGCTTCCAGACTCTCAGCTCACTCGTTACAGTTATGTAACAACACAACCCCAGCCCTGTTAATAACCCTGTGACACAATATCGCTCTGAATACCATGTGTAGTGTTGGGGAGTAGTGAACTATATATAGTTCAACTAGTAATTTAACTATATTAGCAGTAGCTTGGTGGTAATTCAAATCTGTGTAGCTGACTACTGGAACTACACACAACTTTATTTACAAAAATAAAATACAGGTGAAGTAGCCAATCATTTCCTTCCTTCTTCTGCATCAGACCTGCCTAATTCAATAGGTTAAATTACACCTGTTGTTAACGTAATGACCCCAGGTGATCTTTTCTTGCAATTTGTAGTCTATGACATTTCAGATTTACATATGAAAAATTGTTTGTTTGCGTGTAGTGACCTACTTTATCAAACTAACTTTAGTTAATTTAAGTAAACAATATTTTTCTTAAGGGTAGCTTTAGTGTAGCTTAATTACGTTCGGGGTGAAATAATTGGTAGCTTGATAAACTACATTTTCGGAGTAGATTCCCCAACACTGACCGTGAGTCCTCCAAGGTGACGAGAGAACGTATGAGAAAAGATATCAACGTTTTATAAATGTATTTAATATATTTCCACCAAGAGGTTGGTATAAGCTTCTGCTCTAAGCTAAGCAGGGGATCTGATTTTTAAAGGGTCAGGGTGCTTGGGTTCTAGCATTCTAGGAAACCTTAAACCTCTTGACTGACTTGAATGAAGCCCACGTATTGAGAGGAAGTGAAAGGCAGAGAGCAGAGGGAGAAACACACACACACACACACACACACACACACACACACACACACACACACACACACACACACACACACACACACACACACACACACACACACACACACACACCTCGTTCTGCCCGGACCAGGGGGTGGTGTCTCCAACAGTAGTAGTTAGTGGTCAATACCAGGGGGTGGTGTCTCCAACAGTAGTGGTTAGTGGTCGGTACCAGGGGGTGGTGTCTCCAACAGTAGTGGTTAGTGGTCGGTACCAGGGGGTGGTGTCTCCAACAGTAGTGGTTAGTGGTCAGTACCAGGGGGTGGTGTCTCCAACAGTAGTGGTTAGTGGTCGGTACCAGGGGGTGGTGTCTCCAACAGTAGTGGTTAGTGGTCGGTACCAGGGGGTGGTGTCTCCAACAGTAGTGGTTAGTGGTCAGTACCAGGGGGTGGTGTCTCCAACAGTAGTGGTTAGTGGTCGGTACCAGGGGTTAGTGTCTCCAACAGTAGTGGTTAGTGGTCAGTACCAGGGGGTGGTGTCTCCAACAGTAGTGGTTAGTGGTCAGTACCAGGGGTTAGTGTCTCCAACAGTAGTGGTTAGTGGTCAGTACCAGGGGGTGGTGTCTCCAACAGTAGTGGTTAGTGGTCAGTGCCAGGGGGTGGTGTCTCCAACAGTAGTGGTTAGTGGTCGGTACCAGGGGGTGGTGTCTCCAACAGTAGTGGTTAGTGGTCAGTACCAGGGGGTGGTGTCTCCAACAGTAGTGGTTAGTGGTCAGTACCAGGGGGTGGTGTCTCCAACAGTAGTGGTTAGTGGTCGGTACCAGGGGGTGGTGTCTCCAACAGTAGTGGTTAGTGGTCGGTACCAGGGGGTGGTGTCTCCAACAGTAGTGCTTAGTGGTCGGTACCAGGGGGTGGTGTCTCCAACAGTAGTGGTTAGTGGTCAGTACCAGGGGGTGGTGTCTCCAACAGTAGTGGTTAGTGGTCGGTACCAGGGGGTGGTGTCTCCAACAGTAGTGGTTAGTGGTCAGTACCAGGGGGTGGTGTCTCCAACAGTAGTGGTTAGTGGTCAGTACCAGGGGGTAGTGTCTCCAACAGTAGTGGTTAGTGGTCGGTACCAGGGGGTGGTGTCTCCAACAGTAGTGGTTAGTGGTCGGTACCAGGGGGTGGTGTCTATCCTCTGAGATTGTTATTAAACCTCATCAAAATCAGTAAATAAATGCAGGGCTCAATTGATGAGGAGTGTGTGTGTGTGTGTGTGTGTGTGTGTGTGTGTGTGTGTGTGTGTGTGTGTGTGTGTGTGTGTGTGTGTGTGTGTGTGTGTGTGTGTGTGTGTGTGTGTGTGTGTGTGTGTGTGTGTGTGTGTGAGGAAAGGGTGTATAGTTTTGTGCGACCTTGTACGTGTGTGTGTGTTGCGCATGAGGACAAAATCAATGAGGACGATGGAGGATGGAGGACATTACAGATTACGAGTTTCTTAGAAAATCAGGCTGCTTCTGTAGCGGGCCAGACAGAGCGTTGCCAGACCTGAGGTGTGTTAAACAAGGGAAATAGTTTTTGAACGTTGGCTAACATTTTAAATGTGTAAGCTGACAGTCTGAGAAGGTAGTGTGCGTCTGTTTTGGGTCTAACTGTCACCATAAATAATCCTTTGGCCATGTAGGCTTTCTATTAGTACTAGGCATAGCAAAGTAATTTGCAACTAGATTTTTTTTTGGGGGGGGGGGGGGGCTGAAAAGTCACAATAATCCTTATAAAAATAATCTGTTTGAGGTTTCACTGTAACATTTTGGAATGTTCATTCAAATCGTCCAATTGAAATTGTTTCTCGGGAACATGTTTTCCGTAAACAGTAGCCTTGTTCCGTTTGCGGTCACTGGTCTGGACAGACAGGTCTGTGAGATGACTGGCCAAGGCATTTCGGGCAAATGCCAGATGGGCTGGTCTATTCTTAACGCCCGGGGGCCTGCCTAACTTGGTGGTTATGCACAAATTACCATTATTTGGCTTATATTGGGGGCCTCTAGGTGGGAAAATGGGCCTGTGTGGGGGTCTCTAGGAAAGAAATGGGCCGGAGAGTAAGAAATGCCCGGGCCGATGTCTGGTTCCAGTCCTTCCCTTGTTCACTAGAGTTCAGTCTGGTAAAAGGTCACAGGACTCAATGGAAAATATGTCACTTAATTATAACTTGCAAGGAGGTAGTGCCAGGCGGCCAGCTATCTGTATTACCAGGAGACAAGCTATCTGTAGCTACCAGGAGACCGGCTATCTGTACTACCAGGAGACCGGCTATCTGTACTACCAGGAGACCAGCTATCTGTAGCTACCAGGAGACCAGCTATCTGTGGCTACCAGGAGACCAGCTATCTGTAGCTACCAGGAGACCAGCTATCTGTACTACGAGGAGACCGGCTATCTGTAGCTACCAGGAGACCAGCTATCTGTAGCTACCAGGAGACCAGCTATCTGTAGCTACCAGGAGACCAGCTATCTGTAGCTACCAGGAGACCAGCTATCTGTAGCTACCAGGAGACCAGCTATCTGTTGCTACCAGGAGACCAGCTATATGTACTACCAGGAGACCAGCTATCTGTAGCTACCAGGAGACCAGCTATCTGTACTACCAGGAGACCAGCTATCTGTAGCTACCAGGAGACCAGCTATCTGTAATACCAGGAGACCAGCTATCTGTACTACCAGGAGACCAGCTATCTGTATTACCAGGAGACTGGCTATCTGTAGCTACCAGGAGACCAGCTATCTGTAGCTACCAGGAGACCAGCTATCTGTTGCTACCAGGAGACCAGCTATCTGTAGCTACCAGGAGACCAGCTATCTGTACTACCAGGAGACCGGCTATCTGTAGCTACCAGGAGACCAGCTATCTGTAGCTACCAGGAGACCACCTATCTGTTCTACCAGGAGACCAGCTATCTGTAGCTACCAAGAGACCAGCTATCTGTACTACCAGGAGACCAGCTATCTGTAGCTACCAGGAGACCAGCTATCTGTATCTACCAGGAGACCAGCTATCTGTTGCTACCAGGAGACCAGCTATCTGTAGCTACCAGGAGACCAGCTATCTGTAGCTACCAGGAGACCAGCTATCTGTACTACCAGGAGACCAGCTATCTGTACTACCAGGAGACCGGCTATCTGTAGCTACCAGGAGACCAGCTATATGTACTACCAGGAGACCAGCTATCTGTAGCTACCAGGAGACCAGCTATCTGTACTACCAGGAGACCGGCTATCTGTAGCTACCAGGAGACCAGCTATCTGTGGCTACCAGGAGACCAGCTATCTGTAGCTAACAGGAGACCAGCTATCTGTAGCTACCAGGAGACCAGCTATCTGTAGCTACCAGGAGACCAGCTATCTGTACTACCAGGAGACCAGCTATCTGTAGCTACCAGGAGACCAGCTATCTGTACTACCAGGAGACCAGCTATATGTACTACCAGGAGACCAGCTATCTGTAGCTACCAGGAGACCAGCTATCTGTACTACCAGAAGACCGGCTATCTGTAGCTACCAGGAGACCAGCTATCTGTACTACCAGGAGACCGGCTATCTGTAGCTACCAGGAGACCAGCTATCTGTAGCTACCAGGAGACCACCTATCTGTTCTACCAGGAGACCAGCTATCTGTAGCTACCAAGAGACCAGCTATCTGTACTACCAGGAGACCAGCTATCTGTAGCTACCAGGAGACCAGCTATCTGTATCTACCAGGAGACCAGCTATCTGTTGCTACCAGGAGACCAGCTATCTGTAGCTACCAGGAGACCAGCTATCTGTAGCTACCAGGAGACCAGCTATCTGTACTACCAGGAGACCGGCTATCTGTAGCTACCAGGAGACCAGCTATATGTACTACCAGGAGACCAGCTATCTGTAGCTACCAGGAGACCAGCTATCTGTACTACCAGGAGACCGGCTATCTGTAGCTACCAGGAGACCAGCTATCTGTGGCTACCAGGAGACCAGCTATCTGTAGCTAACAGGAGACCAGCTATCTGTAGCTACCAGGAGACCAGCTATCTGTAGCTACCAGGAGACCAGCTATCTGTACTACCAGGAGACCAGCTATCTGTAGCTACCAGGAGACCAGCTATCTGTACTACCAGGAGACCAGCTATATGTACTACCAGGAGACCAGCTATCTGTAGCTACCAGGAGACCAGCTATCTGTACTACCAGGAAACCAGCTATCTGTAGCTACCAGGAGACCAGCTATCTGTAATACCAGGAGACCAGCTATCTGTACTACCAGGAGACCAGCTATCTGTATTACCAGGAGACTGGCTATCTGTAGCTACCAGGAGACCAGCTATCTGTAGCTACCAGGAGACCAGCTATCTGTTGCTACCAGGAGACCAGCTATCTGTAGCTACCAGGAGACCAGCTATCTGTACTACCAGAAGACCGGCTATCTGTAGCTACCAGGAGACCAGCTATCTGTAGCTACCAGGAGACCACCTATCTGTTCTACCAGGAGACCAGCTATCTGTACCTACCAGGAGACCAGCTATCTGTACTACCAGGAGACCAGCTATCTGTAGCTACCAGGAGACCAGCTATCTGTAGCTACCAGGAGACCAGCTATCTGTTGCTACCAGGAGACCAGCTATCTGTAGCTACCAGGAGACCAGCTATCTGTAGCTACCAGGAGACCAGCTATCTGTACTACCAGGAGACCAGCTATCTGTACTACCAGGAGACCGGCTATCTGTAGCTACCAGGAGACCAGCTATATGTACTACCAGGAGACCAGCTATCTGTAGCTACCAGGAGACCAGCTATCTGTACTACCAGGAGACCGGCTATCTGTAGCTACCAGGAGACCAGCTATCTGTGGCTACCAGGAGACCAGCTATATGTAGCTAACAGGAGACCAGCTATCTGTAGCTACCAGGAGACCAGCTATCTGTAGCTACCAGGAGACCAGCTATCTGTACTACCAGGAGACCAGCTATCTGTAGCTACCAGGAGACCAGCTATCTGTACTACCAGGAGAACCGGGCTATCTGTACTACCAGGAGACCAGCTATCTGTAGCTACCGGGAGACCAGCTATCTGTAGCTACCAGGAGACCAGCTATCTGTAGCTACCAGGAGACCAGCTATCTGTACTACCAGGAGACCAGCTATCTGTAGCTACCAGGAGACCAGCTATCTGTAGCTACCAGGAGACCAGCTATCTGTACTACCAGGAGACCAGCTATCTGTAGCTACCAGGAGACCAGCCATCTGTACTACCAGGAGACCAGCTATCTGTAGCTACCAGGAGACCAGCTATCTGTACTACCAGGAGACCAGCTATCTGTAGCTACCAGGAGACCAGCTATCTGTACTACCAGGAGACCAGCTATCTGTAGCTACCAGGAGACCGGCTATCTGTACTACCAGGAGACCGGCTATCTGTAGCTACCAGGAGACCGGCTATCTGTACTACCAGGAGACCGGCTATCTGTAGCTACCAGGAGACCGGCTATCTGTAGCTACCAGGAGACCGGCTATCTGTACTAAAAGGTGACCGGCTATTTGTAGCTACGAGGAGACCGGCTATTTGTAGCTACCAGGAGACCGGCTATCTGTAGCTACCAGGAGACCGGCTATCTGTACTAAAAGGTGACCGGCTATTTGTAGCTACCAGGAGACCGGCTATCTGTAGCTACCAGGAGACCAGCTCTCTGTACTACCAGGAGACCAGCTATTTGTAGCTACAAGGAGACCAGCTATCTGTAGCTACCAGGAGACCGGCTATCTGTAGCTACCAGGAGACCAGCTATCTGTACTACCAGGAGACCAGCTATCTGTACTACCAGGAGACCGGCTATCTGTAGCTACCAGGAGACCAGCTCTCTGTAGCTACCAGGAGACCAGCTCTCTGTACTACCAGGAGACTGGCTATCTGTACTACCAGGAGACCAGCTATTTGTAGCTACCAGGAGACCAGCTATCTGTAGCTACCAGGAGACCGGCTATCTGTAGCTACCATGAGACCGGCTATCTGTACTACCAGGAGACCGGCTATCTGTAGCTACCAGGAGACCGGCTATTTGTAGCTACCAGGAGACCAGCTATCTGTACTACCAGGAGACCAGCTCCCTGTAGCTAACAGGAGACCAGCTATATGTACTACCAGGAGACCAGCTATCTGTAGCTAACAGGAGACCAGCTATCTGTACTACCAGGAGACCAGCTATCTGTACTACCAGGAGACCGGCTATCTGTACTACCAGGAGACCGGCTATCTGTACTACCAGGAGACCAGCTATCTGTAGCTACCAGGAGACCAGCTATCTGTAGCTACCAGGAGACCAGCTATCTGTACTACCAGGAGACCAGCTATCTGTAGCTACCAGGAGACCAGCTATCTGTACTACCAGGAGACCAGCTATCTGTAGCTACCAGGAGACCAGCTATTTGTAGCTACCAGGAGACCGGCTATCTGTTACTACCAGGAGACCAGCTATCTGTAGCTACCAGGAGACCAGCTATCTGTAGCTACCAGGAGACCGGCTACTTGTAGCTACCAGGAGACCAGCTATCTGTAGATTTTGTCAGAATCGTATCACCTAAGCAAGATGGGATGTTAATTGCTTAATTAACTCAGGAACCAGACCTCTGTGGAAGCACCTGCTTTCAATATACTTTGCATCCCTCATTTCATCAAGTGTTTCCTTTATTTTGGCAGTTACCTGTCGGTATTTTTTGTCAAGACAATGTCCTTTAGCGTGTGGTCAACTGGTCCATCTCATTGATCTCTCAACTGGCTAATTCTGTCACTGATGTAATATATCTTGTTCTTGCAGTGTTTCTCTGAGTATTTTCTTACAAATTCATGAATTAATCTAGGCAGACTACACTCTACACCCTAAACCCTATAATGACTAATCTCGCCCTCCTCCTGGACCACAGATAAGAATCAGCCTAGTCTGTTGTAAGCAGACATGAACAGGGAGTAACATTGGGGCCTTATTCTCCCCACCCCTCACTCTCTCTATCTCTCTATTCGTCTCGCTCTATCTCTCTATTTCTCTCTCTCCCCACCCCTCACTCTCTCTATCTCTCTATTTCTCTCTCTCCCCACCCCTCGCCCTCTCTATCTCTCTATTCGTCTCGCTCTATCTCTCTATTTCTCTCTCTCCCCACCCCTCACTCTCTCTATCTCTCTATTTCTCTCTCTCCCCACCCCTCGTCCTCTCTATCTCTCTATTCGTCTCGCTGTATCTCTCTATTTCTCTCTCTCCCCATCTCTCTCTCTCTCCCTCCCTCTCTTTCTTTCTCTCCCTCCAGCCATAAACACAGAAGGTTATTAAAGTAATATCCAATATCCAGACTCTGTCAAGCCTGTTCCTGATCGATAGATGAACCAATACAGTGAGATCATGTGCTGTAGAATCATTGATGCTGTCTCATACTCTGCATCCACCCAGACGTTTCTGAATCCCACTTCCTGATAACAAGCTACGTTGGTATCTTCCTTTACTTTAGCCTGATCACTGAAATACATTTTTTTAATAGCAAGATAAAAAGCAGTTTAGAGTTAGCTTGTAAGCTCCGACTCACAGCTGCACACTCATAGCAGGAGGGTGAAAAAACCCAGACGAGGCTATTACTCCTCGTTGGTCGACAGACGGACGGACGGACAGACAGACCTGCCTGTCCGTCAGCACAGTGGTCAGCATCTATGTGGCCTTTAGGGGTGTTGAACGACCATGAACTTGGCCTGTCACACACACACACACACACACACACACACACACACACACACACACACACACACACACACACACACACACACACACACACACACACACACACACACACACACACACACACACACACACACACACAGCCTGGTTGGGCCTGTCCTCACTGCACTGACAGGTGATAGATCAGACACAGCAGCTAACATGTGTTCCTCTGAAGACTGGGATTTAGGGAGGTGTTGACCCCTTTACACACACACACACACACACACACACACACACACACACACACACACACACACACACACACACACACACACACACACACACACACACACACACACACACACACACACACACACACACACACACACACACACACCCTGGCAGTGTGAGCACCACAGATCTAGCTTTAACACACACATGGTAATACTCTTTCTGGACATGGAGAGTGGGGCCTAAAGTGTATAACAAGGGTGTCTGAACCGTCGTGGGAGAACAACTCTGGCTTTGTCTTGTCCGTTTGGGGAAGCAGGTGGGAGGCCATCCTGTCCCTCGCTCACCTCCCCTCCCTCCAGCCCCCTGTGATTAAACAGATGCTGTCACATGCTTAGGTTGATCTGATGTTGACAGGGTAGTGGGTCTGTGTCACAAATGGCAACCTATTCCCTATATAATGACAACCTATTCCAGATATAATGACAACCTATTCCCTATATAATGACAACCTATTCCAGATATAATGACAACCTATTCCCTATATAATGACAACCTATTCCAGATATAATGACAACCTATTCCCTATATAATGACAACCTATTCCAGATATAATGGCAACCTATTCCCTATATAATGACAACCTATTCCAGATATAATGGCAACCTATTCCCTATATAATGACAACCTATTCCAGATATAATGGCAACCTATTTCCTATATAATGACACCCTATTCCCTATATAATGACAACCTATTCCAGATATAATGACAACCTATTCCCTATATAATATCAACCTATTCCCTATATAATGGCAACCTATTCCCTATATAATGGCAACCTATTCCCTATATAATGACAACCTATTCCCTATATAATGACAACCTATTCCAGATATAATGACAACCTGTTCCCTATATAATGACAACCTATTCCCTATATAATGACAACCTATTCCCTATATAATGACAACCTATTCCCTATATAATGACAACCTGTTCCCTATATAATGACAACCTGTTCCCTATATAATGACAACCTATTCCAGATATAATGACAACCTATTCCCTAAATAATGACAACCTATTCCAGATATAATGACAGCCTATTCCCTATATAATGACAACCTATTCCAGATATAATGACAACCTATTCCCTATATAATGACAACCTATTCCAGATATAATGACAACCTATTCCCTATATAATGACAACCTATTCCAGATATAATGACAACCTGTTCCCTATATAATGACAACCTATTCCAGATATAATGACAACCTATTCCCTATATAATGACAACCTATTCCAGATATAATGACAACCTATTCCCTATATAATGACAACCTATTCCAGATATAATGACAACCTGTTCCCTATATAATAATGCATTACATTTGAGCAGGGCCCATTTGAAACGAAGCCGTTCACTGTCACGTCATGCAGGCCGGGGCGATGGATGGCGAGGGATCCGCACTCCTCATCTCTCTGATTTCTCCCAGCTAAAAATGGTTCCTCTAAGCTCCCCCTGGCACTGCCAGCCTTCCCACCCATTCTGACACATTCACTAGAAACAAGTACACCCAGCAGCCTGACAGGTGAGAGACTCAAAATAGTGCCCTTTCCGATACACACACACACACACACACACACACACACACACACACACACACACACACACACACACACACACACACACACACACACACACACACACACACACACACACACACACACACTTTGTATCACCGCCAGGACGTGTGTAAGACAGTTGGTTTGACAGAATGCACTTCATGGTAGCGGGGTCCATATTGTTTTGAGCTGAAAGGGAAGGCAGGGGACAAATGACCTAAAGATGGTTCCATATGAACCCACACACATAGACTTAGCTGAGTTCATCGCTATGCCCCTCCCACCTCCCACCTTCCCCCATCTCCCCTCTCACCCCCCTACTATCCCCACCCCCCAACTCCATCCTAGCCCCACCTCCCCTCTCTCACCCTCTTCTCCCCACCTCCCCTCTCACCCTCACCTCCCCTCTCTCCCCCTCTCACCCCACCTCCCCTCTCTCCCCTCTCACCCCCCTCCTATCCTCTCCCCCCAACTCCCTCCTATCCCCACCTCCCCTCTCACCCCCCTCCTATCCTATCCTCTCCCCCCAACTCCATCCTAGCCCCACCTCCCCTCTCTCACCCTCTTCTCCCCACCTCCCCTCTCACCCTCACCTCCCCTCTCTCCCCCTCTCACCCCACCTCCCCTCTCTCCCCTCTCACCCCCCTCCTATCCTCTCCCCCCAACTCCCTCCTATCCCCACCTCCCCTCTCACCCCCCTCCTATCCTATCCTCTCCCCCCAACTCCCTCCTATCCCCACCTCCCCTCTCACCCCCCTCCTATTCCCTTCCCCCAACTCCCTCCTATCCCCACCTCCCCTCTCACCCCCACCTTCCCTCTTTCCCCTCTCACCCCCACCTCCCCTCTCTCCCCTCTCCTATCCCCTCCCCCCAACTCCCTCCTATCCCCACCTCCCCTCTCACCTCTCAACCCTGTCACATGACAGAGGAGGTTCTCAGTACAGGACCCTGTCACATGATAGAGGTTCTCAGACAGGACCATATCACATGATAGAGGTTCTCAGTACAGGACCCTGTCACATGATAGAGGTTCTCAGTACAGGACCCTGTCACATGATAGAGGTTCTCAGTACAGGACCCTGTCACATGATAGAGGTTCTCAGTACAGGACCATATCACATGATAGAGGTTCTCAGTACAGGACCCTGTCACATGATAGAGGTTCTCAGTACAGGACCATATCACATGATAGAGGTTCTCAGTACAGGACCCTGTCACATGATAGAGGTTCTCAGTACAGGACCCTGTGACATGATAGAGGTTCTCAGTACAGGACCATATCACATGATAGAGGTTCTCAGTACAGGACCCTGTCACATGATAGAGGTTCTCAGTACAGGACCATATCACATGATAGAGGTTCTCAGTACAGGACCCTGTCACATGATAGAGGTTCTCAGTACAGGACCATATCACATGATAGAGGTTCTCAGTACAGGACCCTGTCACATGATAGAGGTTCTCAGTACAGGACCATATCACATGATAGAGGTTCTCAGTACAGGACCCTGTCACATGATAGAGGTTCTCAGTACAGGACCCTGTCACATGATAGAGGACATAATCCAGCCAAACTACGATCAGACTCCACACGCATATACACACACACACACACACACACACACATATACACACACACACACACACACACACATATACACACACACACACACACACACATACACACACACATACACACACACACATCAACTTGACTACACTCTCTCCTCTCTCCTGTTCTCTCCTCTTCTCTCTGGCCTCCAACGGAAGGTGGTTAGTGCCAAGCTCTTCATTCCTGTCAGGGCCTACTAGTTATGGACCTGTTGGACGTTTCTGTTCCTGTTGCATGATTCTGACTGGGCCCAGAGCGTGTGTTTGAGGAGGTTCTCAGTACAGGACCCTATCACATGATAGAGGTTCTCAGTACAGGACCCTGTCACATGATAGAGGTTCTCAGTACAGGACCATATCACATGATAGAGGTTCTCAGTACAGGACCCTGTCACATGATAGAGGTTCTCAGTACAGGACCATATCACATGATAGAGGACATAATGTTTGTTTGTTTCTGTCTGTCTGTCTGTCTGTCTGTCTGTCTGTCTGTCTGTCTGTCTGTCTGTCTGTCTGTCTGTCTGTCTGTCTGTCTGTCTCTGTGTGTGTGTGTGTGTGTGTGTGTGTGTGTGTGTGTGTGTGTGTGTGTGTGTGTGTGTGTGTGTGTGTGTGTGTGTGTGTGTGTGTGTGTGTGTGTGTGTGTGTGTGTGTGTGTGTGAATTCATGCGTGAAGGGGTTGTAGATATGTACCTATCAGGTTCACAGGGTAAAATATAAACTTGGCAACACAAGTCTCTTGACTTTTCGAGATACACTCCTCTGTTTTAATCGTTCCACGAAATGACCTTATTTAAACCCTAGTGGCCGCACCCCTTTTTACTCAATAGTTTATAGGTCAATAACGATGTGGTCATTTAGCAAAGTACCCCAGATAGTGTCCTGAAATAGACTTTTCTAAATTAAACCTCAACCCCAATTTAGCTAGAGTAATAGAGCAAACAAGAGCGCTCTGAACAGACATCACCAGTACTACTAATTAACAACAGCTCAGAACGGTTTGTTTAAAACTCCAAGACATTACCAGTCCTATTAATTAACAACACAGCTCAGAACAGTTTGTTTAAAACTCCAAGACATTACCAGTCCTATTAATTAACAACAGCTCAGAACAGTTTGTTTAAACCTCCAAGACATCACCAGTCCTATTAATTAACAACAGCTCAGAACAGTTTGTTTAAAACTCCAAGATATTACCAGTCCTATTAATTAACAACAGCTCAGAACAGTTTGTTTAAACCTCCAAGACATCACCAGTCCTATTAATTAACAACACAGCTCAGAACAGTTTGTTTAAACCTCCAAGACATTACCAGTCCTATTAATTAACAACAGCTCAGAACAGTTTGTTTAAACCTCCAAGACATCACCAGTCCTATTAATTAACAACACAGCTCAGAACAGTTTGTTTAAACCTCCAAGACATTACCAGTCCTATTAATTAACAACACAGCTCTTCTTCAAAGAACAAGAAGGAAAGAAGGAGACATCTATTTACCATTCTTATTGATTGATTAAGACGTACAAATGGAACGCTCCATTAGTCCGGCGGCGGGGGTAGATCTCAATTTAGCCCAGACCTTCCAGGCAGCACAGAATGTTTGCTGGGAAGAACCAACCGGTCCCCCCCCCCCCCCCACCACCCCCGGAGAATCGTGGGTAATTAGGTTAGTGGATAGTTGGTGGTGTCATCAGGAAATTGAAAGACGGAACGCGAACCTTTTTGTTTCTAAAAGGGAATCAAAGAATTTATACATAAGTCACAGAAATCCCACAACTTAATTTGATGTGTATTGGCCACTTAAAAGCTGTTTTCCCTGCCCGTCTGTGAAGGTTTAAGGTGAGAAGGAAGGTGTATTATACCTTGCGTACATTGAAGAGTACGGAATGCATTCATTGCTCCGTATCCAGTGAACAAAAAGTTATCAAGATAATCCTAGGTACAGCTGACTTGTTTTACTAATTCAGTGTTTTCGTTCTCCTGTGTGATGAAAAACAGAATTGAACGATCACAATACTATAAACTTTATTAAGTTTAGCTAAATTGCTTGTCAGAAAAAACAGTAGTTAGAAATAGCACTTCGACAATTAAAAAATGAACTTGTCGTGTTTACTTGGTAAAGAAAAATAGATGTTTTTTTTCTGAAGTGTCAGGTAACGTTAAGCTTACGGTATATCAGTGTCGGGGGTTAAATGGACATTATCCTTTTTATTGTTCAGCTATGTACTCATGAAGACAAATTGTCTTCTTCAAATTGTGTCTTAACACCAGGTAAGGACACATACTGTATGGGCTGTAATACCTACCAGAACCATGTCTTTAGAGAGTTGAACCATCTTTTTTAATATGGTTCTAATTGTAGACATTCAGTTACAGAACATTGTTGAAAATGTATTCTTTATGTAATGTTAATGGGGATCAAACATGGCTGCCATAGAATGTTGTAGTGTCATAAGCATCATAATGCAAAAGCCACAGTGTTCCAAATATATGGTTCTGGAACCTACCAGGACTCTGTGTGGTTCCTGCTAGACTGGTTCTGGAACCTACCACTGGTGTGGTTCCTGCTAGACTGGTTTTGGAACCTACCACTGGTGTGGTTCCTGCTAGACTGGTTTTGGAACCTACCACTGGTGTGGTTCCTGCTAGACTGGTTCTGGAACCTACCACTGGTGTGGTTCCTGCTAGACTGGTTCTGGAACCTACCAGGACTCTGTGTGGTTCCTGCTAGACTGGTTCTGGAACCTACCGGGACTCTGTGTGGTTCCTGCTAGACTGGTTCTGGAACCTACCGGGACTCTGTGTGGTTCCTGCTAGACTGGTTCTGGAACCTACCGGGGCTCTGTGTGGTTTCTGCTAGACTGGTTCTGGAACCTACCGGGACTCTGTGTGGTTCCTGCTAGACTGGTTCTGGAACCTACCGGGACTCTGTGTGGTTCCTGCTAGACTGGTTCTGGAACCTACCGGGACTCTGTGTGGTTCCTGCTAGACTGGTTCTGGAACCTACCACTGGTGTGGTTCCTGCTAGACTGGTTCTGGAACCTACCAGGACTCTGTGTGGTTCCTGCTAGACTGGTTCTGGAACCTACCGGGGCTCTGTGTGGTTCCTGCTAGACTGGTTCTGGAACCTACCACTGGTGTGGTTCCTGCTAGACTGGTTCTGGAACCTACCAGGACTCTGTGTGGTTCCTGCTAGACTGGTTCTGGATGAGATGGAGACGGAGAGCTTCAGACGATGTGTTTTTTGTTGTTGCAAGATGCAGGATATTATCAGGCTCGTTCAAAAAATAGTCAAATGAGTACAAAACCTAGATAACTAACCTCTATCATGTGATCGATTACCCATTTTAACAATGCCCACCAAATTACTCTGACTCATTCTGACCCAGTGAGTTTGTGAGTAGTGAGTGTGTAATGTAGTGAGTGTGTGGTATTGAGTTTGTGAGTAATATTGGTGGTGGCCCAATCTAGCTGACAGAGGGACAGAAGAAGGATAGGAAGCCATTGAAGTGATGAACAGGATTGCCGTGCATTGACCGATGCAGCTCAGTGGAAGCAGCCCTCTGGTCTCTGCTGGCCGTCATCAAAGGAAAAACACATTGACAGACAGAGCTTTGTAAAGCTCTCGTTGATGGGTTCAGAGGCTTGACTTTACAGCTACATAACACTTATCAGTACACATTACAGTATATAGTCCAACTACCGCAACAGAAGATGATCTGTGTACATACTACCACTTCATCTGGTGTATTATATTATCATCTTTGTCATTTTTTTGTTGTTGCGTAAATCATGAATCTGGTGTTTGTTGGGAATGTTGTCCCGTGTTTATTTCCAGGTGTGCGTCTGGATCGTGTGAGGGGTGGAAGACAGAAGTACAAGAGGAGAATGGGGGACACGGAGAACGGGGCCTATCTAGGCCTGACACTTCCTCCTCCTGCCAAAAAGCCATGTGAGTCACAACAATAGTTACCCTTTCTGCTTGTATTATACTTAGGGCCCTGTGTATTGGTGTATCATGTCGCATGACCTGGATTTTAACCTTTTTATTTGAAGCCTTTTCCAGAAATTATATTTACATCAGTTGTCTGACGATGGTGCTCGGCCATCTGACATAAAAAGACTAGTGGGAAGTTCGATTAAAACGTTTACTTTTTTTTTATGATTCCTTTTTCAAATCATATGAGCAAAAAATATGTATTTTTATCTGGAATGCTAAACCAGACACGATAAAGCATGCCTGTCTATATAATGAATATGAACTGGGTGGGTTGAGATGATTAAATTTAAAGTCCATAAACCTATCTCTAAAAGCCTAATTGATACAAAAGTTGTACCTGAACCCAAAATGGTTCTCAAGTAGATTACTAAGGAAATCCATTGTTTAAAACTGGCCTTTTTGTCTTTGTGCAGATTGCCATGTCTCATTTTCGATTAATTGAAAATGAAACCTTTTTCAAAGTATCTCTCTTTTTCAAACAAGCATTGCAGAGCTGGTTACAATTTCATCCCCCTGAAGAGAGAGAACAAATATTATGGTTGAACTCAAATGTACTGGTTGATAAAATACCTGTTTTATGGGAAGTTTGAAAAGGGTATTTTGTTTTTAAATTAAATTTGAAAATAAATTGGAGTGGTAGAGTTGTTTTTCATGGAGTTATCAGAATTGTACGGGAAGGTCTGCTCAATCCAAGATTACAACCAATTGATTACAGCATTACCCCAAAAATGGAGGAGGCAGGAGGCAGGTGGCAGCGGGAGGAGGTAGGGAACTATAAGATAAAAACTGGCATAGGAGTAAAAATGACATAAATAGGAAAGTATACCAGTTTCATTTGAGGACCAGGATGTTGACTACTGTTCCATACAGATTGCAAAATAGTTGGGAAGAGATTTTTGATTTACCGATTCCATGGAACAGGGTGTATGAGTTGATATATAAAACAACGCAAGATTCAAGACTTTGTGCTTTTACTGTACAGAATTATTGCCACCAACAAAATGTTGAATATTTGGGGCATAAAATCATCGAAGCTCTGCAGATTTTGTTGTGAGGATACAGAATCAATA
This sequence comes from Salvelinus namaycush, assembly GCF_016432855.1. Classification (NCBI taxonomy): domain Eukaryota; kingdom Metazoa; phylum Chordata; class Actinopteri; order Salmoniformes; family Salmonidae; genus Salvelinus; species Salvelinus namaycush. Next base: position 32,639,713 of record NC_052330.1, read on the forward strand.
GACCATTTATTTTGGTATTGCCCTCAGGTAGACTGTTTCTGGTCTCAGGTTCAGGAATGGCTGAAAATGCATAGCATTGATCTAAAATTGACCCTAGAAATAGTACTGTTAGGAGATCTGGAGAGACCGGGTCAGTCAATTACTAATACTCTTAGTTAAAGTATTTATTTTCAACTCACAATCTGTGGATTCTGTTCAATTAGACAGATGCAAGTTGTATGTTAAACATCACAGCATAGTTGGGCGGCAGGTTAGAGCGTTGGACTTGTAACCGAAAGGTTGCAAGATCGAATCCCCGAGCTGACAAGGTAAAAATCTGTCGTTCTGCCCCCTGAACAAGGCAGTTAACCCACTGTTCCTAGGCCGTCATTGAAAATAAGAATTTGTTCTTAACTGACTTGCCTAGTAAAATAAAAATAATTACAAATTTAAACT
>NC_052330.1:32642647-32673568 GCF_016432855.1 Salvelinus namaycush
ATTACCTACAGAGCACTCCCAACACATCCCAGGTAGAGGGACTATATTACCTACAGAGCATTCCCAACACATCCCAGGTAGAGGGACTATATTACCTACACAGAGCACTCCCAACACATCCCAGGTAGAGGGACTATATTACCTACACAGAGCATTCCCAACACATCCCAGGTAGAGGGACTATATTACCTACACAGAGCATTCCCAACACATCCCAGGTAGAGGGACTATATTACCTACACAGAGCACTCCCAACACATCCCAGGTAGAGGGACTATATTACCTACAGAGCACTCCCAACATATCCCAGGTAGGGGGACTATATTACCTACAGAGCACTCCCAACACATCCCAGGTAGAGGGACTATATTACCTACAGAGCACTCCCAACACATCCCAGGTAGGGGGACTATATTACCTACAGAGCATTCCCAACACATCCCAGGTAGAGGGACTATATTACCTACAGAGCACTCCCAACACATCCCAGGTAGAGGGACTATATTACCTACAGAGCACTCCCAACACATCCCAGGTAGAGGGACTATATTACCTACACAGAGCATTCCCAACACATCCCAGGTAGAGGGACTATATTACCTACAGAGCACTCCCAACACATCCCAGGTAGAGGGACTATATTACCTACAGAGCACTCCCAACACATCCCAGGTAGAGGGACTATATTACCTACACAGAGCATTCCCAACACATCCCAGGTAGAGGGACTATATTACCTACAGAGCACTCCCAACATATCCCAGGTAGGGGGACTATATTACCTACAGAGCACTCCCAACACATCCCAGGTAGAGGGACTATATTACCTACAGAGCACTCCCAACACATCCCAGGTAGAGGGACTATATTACCTACAGAGCACTCCCAACACATCCCAGGTAGAGGGACTATATTACCTACAGAGCACTCCCAACACATCCCAGGTAGAGGGACTATATTACCTACAGAGCACTCCCAACACATCCCAGGTAGAGGGACTATATTACCTACAGAGCACTCCCAACACATCCCAGGTAGAGGGACTATATTACCTACAGAGCACTCCCAACACATCCCAGGTAGAGGAACTATATTACCTACAGAGCACTCCCAACACATCCCAGGTAGAGGGACTATATTACCTACAGAGCACTCCCAACACATCCCAGGTAGAGGGACTATATTACCTACAGAGCACTCCCAACACATCCCAGGTAGAGGGACTATATTACCTACAGAGCACTCCCAACACATCCCAGGTAGAGGGACTATATTACCTACAGAGCACTCCCAACACATCCCAGGTAGAGGGACTATATTACCTACAGAGCACTCCCAACACATCCCAGGTAGAGGGACTATATTACCTACACAGAGCACTCCCAACACATCCCAGGTAGAGGGACTATATTACCTACAGAGCACTCCCAACATATCCCAGGTAGGGGGACTATATTACCTACAGAGCACTCCCAACACATCCCAGGTAGAGGGACTATATTACCTACAGAGCACTCCCAACACATCCCAGGTAGAGGAACTATATTACCTACAGAGCACTCCCAACACATCCCAGGTAGAGGGACTATATTACCTACACAGAGCACTCCCAACACATCCCAGGTAGAGGGACTATATTACCTACAGAGCACTCCCAACACATCCCAGGTAGAGGGACTATATTACCTACAGAGCATTCCCAACACATCCCAGGTAGAGGGACTATATTACCTACAGAGCACTCCCAACATATCCCAGGTAGAGGGACTATATTACCTACAGAGCACTCCCAACACATCCCAGGTAGAGAGACTATATTACCTACAGAGCACTCCCAACACATCCCAGGTAGAGGGACTATATTACCTACAGAGCACTCCCAACACATCCCAGGTAGAGGGACTATATTACCTACAGAGCACTCCCAACACATCCCAGGTAGAGGGACTATATTACCTACACAGAGCACTCCCAACATATCCCAGGTAGAACTGGAGGAAAGGAACATTAAAGCCACAAAACTCTTTTGAGTAAGTGCTCTCATTAACTCTCTCTCTCTCTCACACACACACACACACACACACACACACACACACACACACACACACACACACACACACACACACACACACACACACACACACACACACACACACACCCTCTAAGGATAATGAACATCTGCTCCTCATCTACCCGGAGGGGAGAGACAGTTCCATATTCTACACATGTAAATCAATAGAGGGCAGCTGAAGCCGTGTGTGTGTGTGTGTGTGTGTGTGTGTGTGTGTGTGTGTGTGTGTGTGTGTGTGTGTGTGTGTGTGTGTGTGTGTGTGTGTGTGTGTGTGTGTGTGTGTGTGTGTGTGTGTGTGTGTGTGTGTGTGTGTGTGTGTGTGTGTGTGTGTGTGTGTGTGGCAGTTGGAGGATGGGGGTAGGGGTACCTCCCTTTTACGTCAATGTATTCCATTTCAATTTGAGACTTTAAAAAAATACAATCCTCTTACTTCCTTTTAAGACTGATGACCCAAGGAGCAGGCTGTACCCTTGGTTTATTTAGGGAGGTACTCGTGGTGGACTCGTTCCTCTCCTCCTCTCCACTCAAACCTACATCTGAATAGTTATACACTTTCTTAGATATCATTGTTTTCATTAGTCTAAATTGAAAAATAAGAATTTAATTTCCTTTTAAAATAAATATATTTTGAATCATCTTAAAATATATCATCCCTCTGTAGATATTCCCAGCATGCAATGGTATCGCCGGGTTGACCTCTCCTAAGATATTTGCCCTGAGAGTACTGTTCTTGAGTCAGTTTCTAACCATAACCCCCCCAGTGATTAAGGTTCAGACTTGGGGAGGGTGAACTGACCCTGAATCTGTGGTTTACTGTGATCTGCTGATTTATGTAGGACCCAGGGGAGATGTAGTGTGAGATTACAGGGTGGACCCAGGGGAGATGGAGTGTGCGATTACAGGGTGGACCCAGGGGAGATGTAGTGTGAGATTACAGGGTGGACCCAGGGGAGATGGAGTGTGAGATTACAGGGTGGACCCAGGGGAGATGGAGTGTGAGATTACAGGGTGGACCCAGAGGAGATGGAGTGTGAGGTTACAGGGTGGACCCAGGGGAGATGGAGTGTGAGATTACAGGGTGGACCTAGGGGAGATGGAGTGTGAGATTACAGGGTGGACCCAGGGGAGATGGAGTGGGAGATTACAGGGTAGACCCAGGGGAGATGGAGTGTGAGATTACAGGGTGGACCCAGGGGAGATGGAGTGTGAGATTACAGGGTGGACCCAGGGGAGATGGAGTGGGAGATTACAGGGTGGACCCAGGGGAGATGGAGTGTGAGATTACAGGGTGGACCCAGGGGAGATGGAGTGTGAGATTACAGGGTGGACCCAGGGGAGATGTAGTGTGAGGTTACAGGGTGGACCCAGGGGAGATGGAGTGTGAGATTACAGGGTGGACCCAGGGGAGATGGAGTGTGAGATTACAGGGTGGACCCAGGGGAGATGGAGTGTGAGGTTACAGGGTGGACCCAGGGGAGATGTAGTGTGAGGTTACAGGGTGGACCCAGGGGAGATGTAGTGTGAGATTACAGGGTGGACCCAGGGGAGATGGAGTGTGAGATTACAGGGTGGACCCAGGGGAGATGGAGTGTGAGATTACAGGGTGGACCCAGGGGAGATGGAGTGTGAGATTACAGGGTGGACCCAGGGGAGATGGAGTGTGAGATTACAGGGTGGACCCAGGGGAGATGGAGTGTGAGATTACAGGGTGGACCCAGGGGAGATGGAGTGTGAGATTACAGGGTGGACCCAGGGGAGATGGAGTGTGAGATTACAGGGTGGACCCAGGGGAGATGGAGTGTGAGATTACAGGGTGGACCCAGGGGAGATGGAGTGGGAGATTACAGGGTGGACCCAGGGGAGATGTAGTGTGAGGTTACAGGGTGGACCCAGGGGAGATGGAGTGTGAGATTACAGGGTGGACCCAGGGGAGATGTAGTGTGAGGTTACAGGGTGGACCCAGGGGAGATGGAGTGTGAGATTACAGGGTGGACCCAGGGGAGATGGAGTGTGAGTTTACAGGGTGGACCCAGGGGAGATGTAGTGTGAGGTTACAGGGTGGACCCAGGGGAGATGGAGTGTGAGATTACAGGGTGGACCCAGGGGAGATGGAGTGGGAGATTAGACTACATGGTGGCCAGGTAACAAGTATCATTAACAACCTTATGTTCAGTCCATTATTAGCGTGCTAAAGGGAGTGAGGACCTTCTCTTTCATATTGTTTACCTGCTACCCAAACACATTGCGTTCGGAAAGTGTTCAGACACCTGGACTTTTCCCACATTTTGGTACGTTCCCGCCTTATTCTAAAATTGATTAATTCGTTTTTCCCTCAATCTACACACAATACCCCGGAATCACAAAGCAAAATTAGGTTTTTAGACATTTTTTGCAAATGTATTAAAAATAAAAACTGAAATATGACATTTACATAAGTATTCAGACATTTAATCAGTACTTTGTTGAAGCATCTTTGCCAGCGATTACAGCCTCAAGTCTTCTTTGGTATGACACTACAAGCTTGGCACACCTGTATTTTGGGAGTTTCTCCCATTCTTCTCTGCAGATCCTCTCAAGCGCTGTCAGGTTGAATAGGGAGCGTCGCTGCACAGCTATTTTCAGGTCTCTCCAGAGATGTTCAATCGGGTTCAAGTCCGGCTCTGGCTGGCCCACTCAAGGACATTCAGAGTGTGAAAGAAGGTCAAGGGGTCTGAATACTTTCCGAATGTACTGTATATGTGACTACTTTAACTATTGTGGCTACATATCTGTTTTTAGGTGTTTAAATGAAATATATTTGGAATTATGTTGTGCTATTGACAGACCACCCCCTCGTGATACCTTACGGCGTTTCAAGTTGAGGGAACAAACGTGCAAAAATGTGTGAACGTAAAATGCCAGCTATTCGCTGCACGTGTTTGTTAGTGAGACCTCTGACCTCTGACCTTTGTAGTATCCATCAGAGCAGTGGTTTAGGGGATGACACGGCTTAGCGTGAATAGTAGACACACACACACACAGGCCTCATAGCGTTGTAACTCATTGTCATGGGGAGTACCGATTGGCTGTTACTTACACATGCTGTCATGACAACCAGGCAAGAATCATTGGCATGGCTGCCACAGGTCAGAGGTCACCGTTAATTTGTGCAGCTGCACGGCACGGTCACCACTTACAGTACAATCATACTATATGCATGCACTGCTAATGATTCTTCTCTCGTTCACACACACATTTACACACAACCCTGCCACGCTGTTAGATGAGAGGAGGAGAGGTATGTCTCTCTCCACCGCAGGCCCAGTCATGTCATTACCTCTGTCTCTTTATTGGGCCCATGATGGCCCTTAGGAGCACTGTAATGATGGCAAATGAATAGTGTGAACTGCTGAGAGAGAGAGAACTGTTATCTGTTAGGGCTCTGAAAGAGAACTGTCATCTGGTTAGGACTGTTTCGATAGCACAGATTGGAATATGTTCCGGGATTCATCCGATAACATTGAGGAGTTTACTACATCAGTCACCGGCTTCATTAATAAGTGCATTGAAGGGGCCTTCGGAGCGGCGCAGAGGTCTAAGGCACTGCATCGCAGTGCTTGAGGCGTCACTACAAACCCGGGTTTGATCCCAGGCTGTGTCACAACTGGCCGTGACCGTGAGTCCCATATAACATGTAATGCCACAACAGATTATATGAACTGGAATGAGAGCTGTGAGTATTAAGAGATGTAAGCAAACCATGTCCCTAATGAGTCACCGCCCCTACATTATCACTAAAGGTGTCTGCATACTAGGATCGGTTTTCTCCTCGCAGAACTCGGCTAGGCGAAGTGAACATCTGCGCCTCGCATATTCCCTTAAAAGACCTTTGCTTGAAAAACTAGGAAAAAAAGCAGCTATAGTACTGTTTGTCCATTTTGAGACGCCGTAGCCCGTATACACTATCTCAAAACAGTCTGAATTAATCGAAGATAACTCAAGAAATCTGTCATTTATTTTGACGTTTTTTGCCGAGGAGATCTGTGTCGTTCAATTTTACATCTAACTAAGATGTTTGGTACAGTTTTTCTCATGTTAAAAAATGTGCATGAAAACGACTAGTTTCTCGTGGAATGACGACAAATACTTAATTGCAGAATCCAAATTGAAGAATCCCTATTGAAGAATCCCTACTGATGACCAATCACAGATGAAGGGGCGTAGATTTAGGCTACCGAACTTCAGTTTACCTCGAGAAATTGTTGTGCACGTTCAGCCGAAAAAACCTTTGCCGAAGTCCAAAACAAACAAAAATGGCACAACATGTAATATATGCACAAACTGTTTCGGATGGGAAGCATACGTGCGCCTTTTTAAACCGCAAAGAACCCTTTTGTGAACCGCAAAGAACCATTTGAAGGGCTCAAAGGAGTCTTTGTGGTCCACATAGAACCATCACCTTTTCTAAAGAACCCTTGAGGAACCCTCTTCTCTTAGTTCGTATGATCTTCTATGTAGAAGAACTCCTTACCCGCTAACGACTCGTGTGGCTTTGTGAGGTCATAGAGCAAAACAAGATGACACGTGCGTGTTCTGGAAGAGTCTCTCAGCTTTTCATAGATGGGTCATAATAGTTTGTATCTCAAACCGTTCTGTCTTTGCGGAGGTTTTGTGAGAAGAAATAGACTAATCCAACGGTACAACCCAGCAGTCTGTAGTTCAAACACACTATTTAAAATAAAAAAATAAAAAATAAAAAGGGGGTGTCACGTTCCTGACCTGTTTTCTGTTAGTTTTTGTATGTGTTAGTTGGTCAGGACGTGAGTTTGGGTGGGCAGTCTATGTTTTGTGTTTCTATGTTGGTTTAATGGGTACCTGATATGGTTCTCAATTAGAGGCAGGTGGTTTTCATCTCCTCTGATTGAGAATCATATTAAGGTAGGTGGTGTCACATTGTTTGTTTGTGGGTGGTTGTCTCCTGTGTCAGTGTCTGTGTATGTTACGCCACACGGGACTGTTTCGGTTTGTTTGTTTGTTCGTTCGGTTTATGTAGTCTGTTCCTGTTTCATGCGTTCTTCGTGTCATGTAAGTTCTTATGTTCAGGTGCGTCTACGTCGTTTGTTGCTTTGTCGTTTGTTAAAGTGTTTTTGTGTTTTTTCGTCTTTACTTTAATAAATCATGTCATATCACGACGCTGCATTTTGGTTCAATCCCTGCTCCTCCTCTTCGGATGAAGAGGAAGAGGAATTCCGTTACAGGGGGTTTAGAAGCCTAAATCAAGCCAGTGTGATCGTGGGACTCAAGAAAACACATGGGGCTTGAGCTCACTGATCTGACTGCAGAGTGAGGGCAAAGGGCTGAGTATAGATGAGTTGGAAACCGTGCTTGTCCATGGCTTTGACATTTGTAGAGTTGGAATCAGACCAAAACATTTTGTTGTCCTTTAGTGTTATTACTTTATCTACAGCATTCTTACTGACTGTATTAATGAACTGTAACACAAAGCTATAATCCAATCATCCTCTACCTGATAAACATACAAACAGTGTATATATATATATATACTGAGTATACCAAACATTAAGAACACCTTCCTAATTTTGAGTTGCAGCCCCCTTTGCCCTCAGAACAGCCTCAATTTGTCAGGGGGCTTGGACTCAACAAGGTGTCGAAAGTGTTCCACAGGGATGTTGGCCCATGCTAACTCCAATGCTTCCCACAGTTGTGTCAAGTTGGTTGGATGTCCTTTGGGTGGTGGACCATTCTTTATACACACGGGAGACTGTTGAGTCTGAAAAACCCAGCAGCGTTGCAGTTCTTGACACGAACTGGTGCGCCTGGCACTTACTACCATACCCCGTTCTAAGGCACTTAAATATTTTGTCTTGCCCGTTCACCCTCTGAATGGCACGCATACACAATCCATGTCTCAATTGTCTCAAAGCTTTAAAATCCTTCTTTAACCTGTCTCCTCCCCTTCATAGAATCCACTGATTTGAAGTGATATCAATAAGGGATCACAGCTTTCACCTGGACAGTCTGTCATGTGTTCATAATGTTTTGTCCAGTCAGCGTATGTTGCATTTACATGTTAGTCACTTAGCAGTATTTTACATGTTAGTCACTTAGCAGTATTTTACATGTTAGTCACTTAGCAGCATTTTACATGTTAGTCACTTAGCAGCATTTTGCATGTTAGTCACTTAGCAGCATTTTGCATGTTAGTCACTTAGCAGTATTTTACATGTTAGTCACTTAACCCTCGTGGCTCCCGTAAGAGCGTCTGCTAAGTGCTGCCCCAACGCTCTTAACCATTAGGCTTCCTGTCACCCTACGCTGTAAAATACGGAAAAACAGTCAAACGCAAGGCCGCACAGGGTGCCAAACATTAACCGTAAAAATAGATACTTTTTTTTGTAGATTCAAATGAAAATCTTTAAATTACAGACATTTACATTAAAAGTAAGTGACACTGTTAATTAACAGACAGCTAAAATTATAGAAAGAAAAACAGTAATTTCTGAAAAGTTTTAAGATGTAAATTAAAACTGAATCATATTGTTAGAAATACATTCTAAATAGCCAATTTGAGGTAAATTACTGTATATTTACAGTTTTCAACAGTAATTATATAGAAATACACATCAAAATACAATAATTTCTGATTAAAGTGTTTTAAGGTGTAAAATCAACTTGCCAATTTTGTAAAAATACATGTAGTTGCCATATTTTGAGGTAAACCTCTGTGTATTTGCTGTATTCCACAGTAATTTCATAGGATTGCCTTATCAAAATGCAGATATTTTCAGTTGAAGTAGGAGGTTTCAGAAGTAAATTAGCTAGCCAATAGTATAAAAATACATTTTAAATATAGTAATTTAATCAGAAATTACTATTTTCTGTTCACTAACGTATACTGTTAATGTAAATGTCTGTAATTTTAAGATTTTTTTTTTTTTACACGTCATTTGAATCTGACATTTTTCTGTAATTTTACGGGTAACGTTTGGTACCCTGTACTGTCATGCTATTTACGTTTTTTTTTAATGTATATTAAAATTACAGGACAATATTGTAACCGTTATAAAAAGCATTGCAGCACAGGGTGCCAAACATTAACCGTACAATACTTTACGAGTGACAGAAACGGTTCATTAACAGATAAAATTACAGTAAAACAAGTCATTTGACTAAATTACTATATTTTCAATATTTTTTAAATAAATTATTGGCTAGTTAATTTACATCTTAAACCCCCTACTCTAAGTGAAAATGTGTTTAGAATGTAAACACACATTTTCAATTAAAGTCAGGGTTTCAGATGTGAACTGAGTAGCAAGTATTGAAAATACACTCCAAATATTGACAAAATACAGTCCAAATATTGACAAAATACACTCCAAATATTGACAAAATACACTCCAAATATTGACAAAATACACTCCAAATATTGACAAAATACACTCCAAATATTGACAAAATACACTCCAAATATTGACAAAATACACTCCAAATATTGCTTTAAAAAGTTCTGTGTTGATTTGGAGTATTCAAAAGTAATTGTACAGGATCAACAGATCATTCAGGAGGTTGGTGGCACCTTAATTGTGGAGAACGGGCTCGTGGTAATGGCTGGAGCGGAGTCAGTGGAATGGTATCAAACACAGGGTTTCCATGGTTTCCAGGTGTTTGATGCCATTCCATTCGCTCCGTTCCAGCCATTATTATGAGCCGTCCTCCCCTCAGAAGCCTCCACTGCATTCACACAAACATTTGCACATTAGAATATGGGGCTCGCTATTATAAAACGAGCAGATTATGTAATTGTGCACTAGACATGGTTGACATGGCTGTAAATCATTTTCAATGAGATTCGACCAACTTTGTATAACTCTTAGGGAAAACATATTAATTAAGGACACCTGCCGTTTTGAATGACAGGCTGACCATGTAAATCCAGGTGAATCCAGGTGAAAGCTATGATCCGTTATTGATGTCTGTTTGTTAAATCCATTTCAATCAGTGTAGATGAAGGGGAGGAGACGGGTTTAAATAAGGATTTTCAAACCTTGAGACATGGATTGTGTATGTGTGCCATTCAGAGGGTGAACGGGTAAGACAAAGATTGAAGTGCCTTTGAACAGGGTATGGTAGTAGGTGTCAGGTGCACCGGTTTGAGTGTGTCAAGAACAGCAACGCTGCTGGGTTTTTCACGCTCAACTTTCCTGTGTGTATCAAGAATGGTTCACCACCAAAAGCACATCCAGCCAATGGTCGAAAAGGGGTCATTAATGAAAGCGGACAAAGGAGGCTGACACGAATTGTGCAGAGCAACAGACGGGTTACAGTTGGACAGTCCAGTACAACATTAGTGCCCAAAGACCCGTAAAATAATGCACAACTCGTCGTACCTTGACACGGATGGGGTACGGCAGCCGACGACATGACAGAGTTCCCCCTCTTTCAGCAAAAAACACTAGAAACTGTGGTTACAGTGGGCTGAGGAACGAAAACACTGGACACTGGAGAGTTGGAAAAACATTGCCTGGTCTGATGAATCCTGGTTCCTGCTGTTTCACACTAATGGGAGGACTAGTACATTATGCCACATGTCAACATTGTAGGCTGGTGGTGGTGTGGGGTGTGTTTTCATGGCACACATTGGGCCCCTTGATAAAAGTGTTTTTAACGCCACATAATATCTGAACATCGTTGCCAATCAGGTGCATCCCTTTATGGCAGCAGTCTATCCATCTGCGAATAGAAACATTGCTGCAGGATAATGCCCCCCATGCCACAAGGCTAGGATTGTACAGGAATAGTTCCACAAACATAACAGTGAATTCAGCTTACTGCAGTGGCCTGCCCAGTCACCAGAAGCATTGGAGTCAACATGGGCCAGCATTCCTGTGGATTGCCCTGACGAATCGAGGCTGTTCTGAGGACAAAAGGGGGTGCAACTCAATATTAGGAAGGTGTTCCTAATGTTTTGTACACTCAGTGTATCGTGTTTTTGCACACTGAGTTTCTAGTGATCTGACTTTGATACATTCCCAGAGTAAAAATATATAAATACATTTTACCCCCCTTGTTCATTAGTAAACTGTGTAAAATTTGCTGGAAATTATATTTTCTTTGTGACCTAGCTCCTTGATTTAACTAATAAATGTGGAAAATTACAATCGCGTATTTGATCTAAAATCCACATGCTGGTGTGAAAGTCAAACACCCTCCACATGGAGCCAATAAGGCAAATATATAATTAGGCCTAAACCCTACCTATCCTCCTCTAGGATTCTCCAGCCTGTCTCTGGCAGACCAGATGAGTCTACTGCAGAGTGCCTGGATGGAGATCCTGGTCCTGAGCATCGTGTTCCGCTCGTTGGCCTGTGAGGAGGAGCTGGTGTATGCTGAGGACTATGTGGTGGATGAGGAGCACGCTCGTCTATCTGGCCTGCTGGACCTACACGTTGCCATCCTGCCTCTGGTCCGACGCTATAAGAAGCTGAGCATGAAGAAAGAGGAGTTTGTCACGCTCAAGGCCATCGCCCTCGCTAACTCAGGTACGGACACAGATGACAGACACAGTCAGAAATGCACACACGCAGAAATACACACACGCACAAATTATTATTATATTTGCTGAATTATGTCAGACTCATAACACCTATTGTTGATAGGAGACACAGGAAACCGTCCCCCTTGAAGATTGACATTAGAGTATGTCTGAATGGTCAATCTCTGGTAAATCTAAGTAGCTGACATGTAATTAAAACAAAACAAAATGTCACCAATCTCAGAGGGCAATCGCATCCACACAGACGATCTGAGATAAGAGGGGACAAAGGGGTCAACAACACGGCTGTTTAATTAAATGTCCCTGCTGTGCCACTGTGTGTGCGTGCTCGTCTCTTCTGAATGTGCGTGTGTATAGCGTGTGTGTGTGTGTGATTGCCAGTGTTCTCTATCTCCTTCCTCTCTCTCCTCCCCTCTTTTTCTATCTCTCGCCTCCCCTTTCTCTCTCTCTCTCCACACCCAGCTCTTCCCATCTCTCTCTCCCCATCTCTCTCTCCCCATCTCTCTCTCCCCATCTCTCTCTCTCCCCATCTCTCTCTCTCTCCCCATCTCTCTCTCTCTCCCCATCTCTCTCTCTCTCCCCATCTCTCTCTCTCTCCCCATCTCTCTCTGTCTCTATAACAGTAGCTTCCTGCCAGCTCTCCACAGACAAGGGAGATATATTTAGCATTTCATTAGGAAAACAGTGTCTGTCAATAAAATGTGTTAAGTGGAGTGGAATGAGCATCAGGGAGCGACGGGCTTGTTTGTTTCCATGTGAAGATGCCTCTCTCCTATCGACAGTTTGCTTGTCCCCTTACTAATCAATGACTGTCTGGAGGGTTCTGTCCCCTTACTAATCAATGACTGTCTGGAGGGTTCTGTCCCCTTACTAATCAATGACTGTCTGGAGGGTTCTGTCCCCTTACTAATCAATGACTGTTTGGAGGGTCCTGTCTCCTTACTAATCAATGACTGTCTGGAGGGTTATGTCCCCTTACTAATCAATGACTGTCTGGAGGGTTCTGTCCCCTTACTAATCAATGACTGTTAGGAGGGTTCTGTCTCCTTACTAATCAATGACTGTTTGGAGGGTTATGTCCCCTTACTAATCAATGACTGTCTGGAGGGTTCTGTCCCCTTACTAATCAATGACTGTCTGGAGGGTTCTGTCTCCTTACTAATCAATGACTGTCTGGAGGGTTCTGTCCCCTTACTAATCAATGACTGTTAGGAGGGTTCTGTCTCCTTACTAATCAATGACTGTTTGGAGGGTTATGTCCCCTTACTAATCAATGACTGTCTGGAGGGTTCTGTCCCCTTACTAATCAATGACTGTCTGGAGGGTTCTGTCTCCTTACTAATCAATGACTGTCTGGAGGGTTCTGTCCCCTTACTAATCAATGACTGTTAGGAGGGTTCTGTCCCCTTACTAATCAATGACTGTCTGGAGGGTTCTGTCCCCTTACTAATCAATGACTGTCTGGAGGGTTCTGTCCCCTTACTAATCAATGACTGTTAGGAGGGTTCTGTCCCCTTACTAATCAATGACTGTCTGGAGGGTTCTGTCCCCTTACTAATCAATGACTGTCTGGAGGGTTCTGTCCCCTTACTAATCAATGACTGTCTGGAGGGTTCTGTCCCCTTACTAATCAATGACTGTTTGGAGGGTTCTGTCCCCTTACTAATCAATGACTGTCTGGAGGGTTCTGTCCCCTTACTAATCAATGACTGTTAGGAGGGTTCTGTCCCCTTACTAATCAATGACTGTTAGGAGGGTTCTGTCCCCTTACTAATCAATGACTGTCTGGAGGGTTCTGTCCCCTTACTAATCAATGACTGTCTGGAGGGTTCTGTCCCCTTACTAATCAATGACTGTCTGGAGGGTTCTGTCCCCTTACTAATCAATGACTGTTTGGAGGGTTCTGTCCCCTTACTAATCAATGACTGTCTGGAGGGTTCTGTCCCCTTACTAATCAATGACTGTCTGGAGGGTTATGTCCCCTTACTAATCAATGACTGTTAGGAGGGTTCTGTCCCCTTACTAATCAATGACTGTCTGGAGGGTTCTGTCCCCTTACTAATCAATGACTGTCTGGAGGGTTCTGTCCCCTTACTAATCAATGACTGTCTGGAGGGTTCTGTCCCCTTACTAATCAATGACTGTTAGGAGGGTTCTGTCCCCTTACTAATCAATGACTGTCTGGAGGGTTCTGTCCCCTTACTAATCAATGACTGTCTGGAGGGTTCTGTCCCCTTACTAATCAATGACTGTCTGGAGGGTTCTGTCCCCTTACTAATCAATGACTGTCTGGAGGGTTCTGTCCCCTTACTAATCAATGACTGTCTGGAGGGTTCTGTCCCCTTACTAATCAATGACTGTCTGGAGGGTTCTGTCCCCTTACTAATCAATGACTGTTAGGAGGGTTCTGTCCCCTTACTAATCAATGACTGTCTGGAGGGTTCTGTCCCCTTACTAATCAATGACTGTTAGGAGGGTTCTGTCCCCTTACTAATCAATGACTGTCTGGAGGGTTCTGTCCCCTTTCCCTTATACCTTAGAGCGGTATAAGGGAAAGGGGTGGAGAGGGGTATAAGGGAAAGGGGTGGAGAGGGGTATAAGGGAAAGGGGTGGAGAGCGGTATAAGGGAAAGGGGTGGAGAGCGGTATAAGGGAAAGGGGTGGAGAGCGGTATAAGGGAAAGGGGTGGAGAGCGGTATAAGGGAAAGGGGTGGAGAGCGGTATAAGGGAAAGGGGTGGAGAGCGGTATAAGGGAAAGGGGTGGAGAGCGGTATAAGGGAAAGGGGTGGAGAGCGGTATAAGGGAAAGGGGTGGAGAGCGGTATAAGGGAAAGGGGTGGAGAGCGGTATAGAGTGGTTGGTAGAAGGGGATCAGAGAAGCCGAGGGGCCGGCCGAGGGGCCAGCTGCGGTGCATTTGAACACTGTCTCACAGAAATCTGGTGCTGTAGGTAGGTGTTTGTGTTTGTGTGACAGCTGTGGAAAATCATGGCCATTGATTTAGTAATTAGCTCAGTATCGATGGCATCTACTCCAGCCAGCTGATGGATTACATGGGAATTGTTTCTTCAAAGTTAGTTTTGCATTACGCCCTTCACACACTGAACTCACTCACACACACATGCATGCACACACACATACAACCACACACAACCACACACACATATGCATGCACACACACACAACCACACACACACACACATGCATGCACACACACACACCCACACAAACATGCACACGGCACACACAACCACATATGCACGCACACACACATACATGCGCACACACACACAACCACACATGCACACACACATGCACACACAACCACACATGCACACACACACACACAGCGCACACACACGCAGCGGAGTATAGGATCACATCAGTTTTAACATGAAGGGCCAAATGAAGACTGGAACAGAACACGTGTGTAGTCCACATAGGAACAGAACACGTGTGTAGTCCACATAGGAACAGAACACGTGTGTAGTCCACATAGGAACAGAACACGTGTGTAGTCCACATAGGAACAGAACACGTGTGTAATCCACATAGGAACAGAACACGTGTGTAGTCCACATAGGAGCAGAACACGTGTGTAGTCCACATAGGAACAGAACACGTGTGTAGTCCACATAGGAACAGAACACGTGTGTAGTCCACATAGGAACAGAACACGTGTGTAGTCCACATAGGAACAGAACACGTGTGTAGTCCACATAGGAACAGAACACGTGTGTAGTCCACATAGGAACAGAACACGTGTGTAGTCCACATAGGAACAGAACACGTGTGTAGTCCACATAGGAACAGAACACGTGTGTAGTCCACATAGGAACAGAACACGTGTGTAGTCCACATAGGAACAGAACACGTGTGTAGTCCACATAGGAACAGAACACGTGTGTAGTCCACATAGGAACAGAACACGTGTGTAATCCACATAGGAACAGAACACGTGTGTAGTCCACATAGGAACAGAACACGTGTGTAGTCCACATAGGAACAGAACACGTGTGTAGTCCACATAGGAACAGAACACGTGTGTAGTCCACATAGGAACAGAACACGTGTGTAGTCCACATAGGAACAGAACACGTGTGTAGTCCACATAGGAACAGAACACGTGTGTAGTCCACATAGGAACAGAACACGTGTGTAGTCCACATAGGAACAGAACACGTGTGTAGTCCACATAGGAACAGAACACGTGTGTAATACACATAGGAGCAGAACACGTGTGTAGTCCACATAGGAACAGAACACGTGTGTAATCCACATAGGAACAGAACACGTGTGTAGTCCACATAGGAACAGAACACGTGTGTAGTCCACATAGGAACAGAACACGTGTGTAGTCCACATAGGAACAGAACACGTGTGTAGTCCACATAGGAACAGAACACGTGTGTAGTCCACATAGGAACAGAACACGTGTGTAGTCCACATAGGAACAGAACACGTGTGTAGTCCACATAGGAACAGAACACGTGTGTAGTCCACATAGGAACAGAACACGTGTGTAATACACATAGGAACAGAACACGTGTGTAGTCCACATAGGAACAGAACACGTGTGTAGTCCACATAGGAACAGAACACGTGTGTAGTCCACATAGGAACAGAACACGTGTGTAATACACATAGGAACAGAACACGTGTGTAATACACATAGGAACACAACACGTGTGTAGTCCACATAGGAACAGAACACGTGTGTAGTCCACATAGGAACAGAACACGTGTGTAGTCCACATAGGAACAGAACACGTGTGTAGTCCACATAGGCTAGTTAATTTCCCCAGATAGAAAGATCATTTATACAGAAGACAGCTGTGTGTGTGTGAGTGAAAACGGCTAGCTGCCTGGTAAGAGACACTTAATCAGTCAGTTAGGAACATAATTAGCCCTCTACTTTACTTCTGCCTCAGTCACTTCTCCTCTTTTACTGTGTTACTCTGTTCATACCTGTCTGGAACTCTGGGAACAAAATGGAGGGAGTTACACTTGATTTATAAACAGGCAGTCCCATGGTGAATCATCCAGTGATTTATAAACAGGCAGTCCCATGGTGAATCATCTAGTGATTTATAAACGGGCAGTCCCATGGTGAATCATCCAGTGATTTATAAACAGGCAGTCCCATGGTGAATCATCCAGTGATTTATAAACGGGCAGTCCCATGGTGAATCATCCAGTGATTTATAAACAGGCAGTCCCATGGTGAATCATCCAGTGATTTATAAACAGGCAGTCCCATGGTGAATCATCCAGTGATTTATAAACAGGCAGTCCCATGGTGAATCATCCAGTGATTTATAAACGGGCAGTCCCATGGTGAATCATCCAGTGATTTATAAACGGGCAGTCCCATGGTGAATCATCCAGTGATTTATAAACGGGCAGTCCCATGGTGAATCATCCAGTGATTTATAAACGGGCAGTCCCATTTTGGTGTCTCTCATGAAAGATGATGTTGTCCTGTGTTCTAAACATTACACATTACCCCACAACCAGACAATTTCCACTGCATATCAAGTATCAACTCGATCCAGTCAGGACATGCTGCTGTGCCAATCAAATGCACTTTCAAAACAGCGTTATCCCTAACCGGAAATCCACTAGCCAACAAATTGATTGTATTTTGGCCTGCGCAGACTTCATATGAAGTAGAGGTTCGCTGTGCGTTTCAGTTCAGACTAGCCTGCTTTTATTGGAGAGTTTCTGTCGATAAGGGGACTGGTTTCTCTTTCTTAGGGAACTCAGGGCCGTCTGCCGCTAATCTTCACTTGAACGATACCCTGCTAATGCGCACGCACAATAATTCATTAGTAGATGAGAGTATATGGTACAGTATATGTGATACAGTATACAGTATATGTGATACAGTATATGTGATACAGTATACAGTATATGTGATACAGTATACAGTATATGTGATACAGTATATGTGATACAGTATACAGTATATGTGATACAGTATATGTGATACAGTATACAGTATATGGTACAGTATATGGTCCAGTATACAGTATATGGTACAGTATACAGTATATGGTACAGTATACAGTATATGGTACAGTATATGGTACAGTATATGGTACAGTATACAGTATATGGTACAGTATATGGTACAGTATATGGTATATGGTACAGTATATGGTACAGTATACAGTATATGGTACAGTATACGGTACAGTATATGGTATATGGTACAGTATATGGTACAGTATACAGTATATGGTACAGTATATGGTCCAGTATACAGTATATGGTACAGTATATGGTACAGTGTACAGTATATGGTACCGTATATGGTACAGTATACAGTATATCAATCAATCAAGTTTATTTTATATAGCCCTTCGTACATCAGCTAATATCTCGAAGTGCTGTACAGAAACCCAGCCTAAAACCCCAAACAGCAAGCAATGCAGGTGTAGAAGCACGGTGGCTAGGAAAAACTCCCTAGAAAGGCCAAAACCTAGGAAGAAACCTAGAGAGGAACCAGGCTATGAGGGGTGGCCAGTCCTCTTCTGGCTGTGCCGGGTGGAGATTATAACAGAACATGGCCAAGATGTTCAAAATGTTCATAAATGACAAGCATGGTCAAATAATAATCAGGAATAAATGTCAGTTGGCTTTTCATATGGTACAGTATATGGTCCAGTATACAGTATATGGTACAGTGTACAGTATATGGTACAGTATATGGTCCAGTATACAGTATATGGTACAGTATACAGTATATGGTACAGTATACAGTATATGGTACAGTATATGGTACAGTATACAGTATATGGTACAGTATACAGTATATGGTACAGTATATGGTACAGTATACAGTATATGGTACAGTATATGGTACAGTATACAGTATATGGTACAGTATATGGTATATGGTACAGTATATGGTACAGTATATGGTACAGTATACAGTATATGGTACAGTATACAGTATATGGTACAGTATACAGTATATGGTACAGTATATGGTACAGTATATGGTACAGTATACAGTATATGGTACAGTATACAGTATATGGTACAGTATACAGTATATGGTACAGTATATGGTACAGTATACAGTATATGGTACAGTATACAGTATATGGTACAGTATATGGTACAGTATATGGTACAGTATACAGTATATGGTACAGTATACGGTACAGTATACAGTATATGGTACAGTATATGGTACAGTATACAGTATATGGTACAGTATACAGTATATGGTACAGTATATGGTACAGTATATGGTACAGTATACAGTATATGGTACAGTATATGGTCCAGTATACAGTATGTGGTCCAGTATACAGTATATGGTACAGTATACAGTATATGGTACAGTATATGGTACAGTATACGGTACAGTATACAGTATATGGTACAGTATACGGTACAGTATACAGTATATGGTACAGTATATGGTACAGTATATGGTACAGTATACAGTATATGGTCCAGTATACAGTATGTGGTCCAGTATACAGTATATGGTACAGTATATGGTACAGTATATGGTACAGTATATGGTACAGTATACAGTATATGGTACAGTATACAGTATATGGTACAGTATATGGTACAGTATATGGTACAGTATACAGTATATGGTACAGTATATGGTACAGTATACAGTATATGGTACAGTATATGGTACAGTATATGGTACAGTATATGGTACAGTATACAGTATATGGTACAGTATATGGTACAGTATACGGTACAGTATACAGTATATGGTACAGTATATGGTACAGTATATGGTACAGTATACAGTATATGGTACAGTATATGGTACAGTATATGGTACAGTATACAGTATATGGTACAGTATATGGTCCAGTATACAGTATATGGTCCAGTATACAGTATATGGTCCAGTATACAGTATGTGGTCCAGTATACAGTATGTGGTCCAGTATACAGTATATGGTCCAGTATACAGTATATGATACACTATATGGTCCAGGATACGGTATATGGTCCAGGATACGGTATATGGTCCAGTATACGGTATATGGTCCAGTATACGGTATATGGTCCAGGATACGGTATATGGTCCAGGATACGGTATATGGTCCAGGATACGGTATATGGTCCAGGATACGGTATATGGTCCAGGATACGGTATATGGTCCAGGATACGGTATATGGTCCAGGATACGGTATATGGTCCAGGATACGGTATATGGTCCAGGATACGGTATATGGTCCAGGATACGGTATATGGTCCAGGATACGGTATATGGTCCAGGATACGGTATATGGTCCAGGATACGGTCCAGGATATGGTCCAGTATACGGTATATGGTCCAGTATACGGTATATGGTCCAGTATACGGTATATGGTCCAGTATATGGTCCAGTATACGGTATATGGTCCAGTATATGGTCCAGTATACGGTATATGGTCCAGTATATGGTCCAGTATATGGTCCAGTATATGGTCCAGTATACGGTATATGGTGCAGTATATGGTCCAGTATATGGTCCGGTATATGGTCCAGTATACGGTATATGGTGCAGTATACAAAGAAAGGAATATTTTCCCCTGCCTCTCCACAGCATATTTCTATTTCTGCAGCCGAGCCGTTCTCTCCCTGGGGTCCTAGTCACGCACAGTCATTTATTAAGTCCAGTTATTAACCATTCACTAGAGAGAGAGACTCTCAGAAATTGGATGCTTGCTAAAAGGAGCCACTGAATTTAAAGTGGCTCCTAAAGAAGTTTTATTTGCGAGCGACTTTTTGTTGGCATTAAATAAAAGACAACTAAAGTTTCTGTTTCTCCCTCTCTCCCTCCCACCTTCCCGCCTCCTCTCCCTCCCTTCCCGCCTCTTCTCCCTCTCCTCTCTCCCCCTCCCTTCCCACCTCCTCTCCCTCCCTTCCCGCCTCTTCTCCCTCCCTTCCCGCCTCTTCTCCCTCCCTTCCCGCCTCTTCTCCCTCATCTACCTCCGTATAGACTCCATGCATATAGAGGATGTAGAGGCTGTTCAGAGGCTCCAGGACTCTCTCCATGAGGCATTGCAGGACTTAGAAGGTGCCCACAACACGGAGGACCCTCGGCGGGCAGGAAAGCTGCTGATGACCCTTCCCCTGCTCCGTCAGACCGCGGCCAAGGCCGTGCAGCACTTCTACAGCATCAAGGTGCAGGGGAAAGTGCCCATGCACAAACTCTTCCTGGAGATGCTGGAGGCCAAGGCTTGATGATTGGACCGGCGGATTGACGGACAGCTGCATCACCCAATGAGGAGGATGGACAGCCTGTGAATAGGTGGGGTAACACCATGGAGACCTATGACAGCTACGGGATGAAGTCGACTGCTGTTACTGTGGATCGAAACCCACGTCTAGAACTGAAGAAAAGAGGAATAGAGCAGGAAAATAGACCAACAGATTTTAGGGGTGAATATAAAACGCTTTGATGTAGAATATAGTCATGTATATGAAGATGATGTGTACAGAACTGTGGGTCTTGTTATAATCAGAGACCCTTCGCTCTAGATCACCGGTAGCTACTGGGAGTTAACTTTCTCTTTTTGTTTTATAATCTCAGTTGTAAAGAGAGGTTTGTTTTGTTTCTTTTCACCTTGAAGCTGAAGTATGACTAGTAATATGTTGTGATGAATCTGAATGGTTAGAGCCACTCAGTTATCTTTCTCTTTTGTTTTATAATCTCAGATGTACAGCATTAGTCTGGTATATATGTATGTACGGTTGTGTCAAATTGCAGTGTTAAAGGGGTTTGGGGATGATTTCATATTATGTTCTTCATCAACCTCAAAGAAACAGATCCCTACACCTATGAAGATAAAAGCTTCTGAAGTCTTCCTAACCAGATCTGGGTTCAAATTAAATTGAAATCTTTCAAAATATTTTGAACGTTTGATTGAGTCTGCCTGGAGTGCCATATCGGTGAGATTTGCCCTTTTGGGACTATACCATTAATTCAGTTGGTCAAGCAAACTCATTCCAAATACTATTTGAACCCAGGTCTGTTCGTAACATTTACCTCCTAGTTTCATCAACAATACTGTTCCATCCAAGTCTGGAGTTTAGGAAGGGATGGAGTGCACTCTTCTAAAAATATATATATATATATTCTCTCTATAATCTAAAAGGGTTCTTTGGCTGTACCAGTAGGAGAACTCTTTCAAAAACCATTTTTGGTTCAAGGTAGAGCTCTACCTGGAACCCAAAAGGTCTGTACCTGGAACCCAAAAGGGTTCTACTTGGAACCAAAAAGGTTTTTCCTATGGAGGCAGCTGAATAATTCTTTTTTTTATTTTTTTTTACCCTTTTTAAATCTAAGAGTGTAGTGAACTGGTGAGCATATATAGATGTAGGATCTTAATTTGATCACCCTGTCTCAGGATAACTTTCTTGCAATGCAGGAAAATAAACACTTGAGTACTTTACAGGAAATTAAAAACTTGAGTAATTGAGGTTTAAAACAGCTTCTGGCATTTTTAATTTCCACTTTGAAATTTCAGACTTGATTTTTCCTTACAATTTTTTTTATCAACCACTACAAAAATGTCCATTAATTATGATCCACATAATAATTAACATTTCCTGTTGCCGCGGGATTCGTTCCCTGCTGTAGCAAACTGGCTCAAATTAAGATCCTACATCTGTACAGTAGTTAAATAATATGTTGCTCTGGGTCCTAGGTAATAATGGGGCACTAATGAATGTAGTACATTAGCTCATTCTCACTCGTAGTATCTGCTCATCACTACTGCTTTTACATACTAAAGACACCTAAGCAAAATGTGTGTGTGTGAAGTGAATCAGTGGCGGCTGCTGAGGGGAGGATGGTTCATAATAGCTGGAACGAAGGGCATAGAATGGCAGCAAACACATGGAAACCATATTTGATACCATTCCACCTATTCCGCTCCAGCAATTACCACGAGCCCCTCCTGTCACCAACCTCCTGTGTGTGTGTGTACATTTCAGTTAACACTTATAACACAACAAAGAACACTTATAACACTACAAACAACAATAACATACTGTATGGACTCTAGTCAACAACAATAACATACTGTATGGACTCAGACCTCTAGTCAACAACAATAACATACTGTATGGACTCAGACCTCTAGTCAACAACAATAACATACTGTATGGACTCAGACCTCTAGTCAACAACAATAACATACTGTATGGACTCAGACCTCTAGTCAACAACAATAACATACTGCATGGACTCAGACCTTTAGTCAACAACAATAACATACTGTATGGACTCAGACCTCTAGTCAACAACAATAACATACTGTATGGACTCAGACCTTTAGTCAACAACAATAACATACTGTATGGACTCAGACCTCTAGTCAACAACAATAACATACTGTATGGACTCAGACCTCTAGTCAACAACAATAACATACTGTATGGACTCTAGTCAACAACAATAACATACTGTATGGACTCAGACCTCTAGTCAACAACAATAACATACTGTATGGACTCTAGTCAACAACAATAACATACTGTATGGACTCAGACCTCTAGTCAACAACAATAACATACTGTATGGACTCAGACCTCTAGTCAACAACAATAACATACTGTATGGACTCTAGTCAACAACAATAACATACTGTATGGACTCTAGTCAACAACAATAACATACTGTATGGACTCAGACCTCTAGTCAACAACAATAACATACTGTATGGACTCGGACCTCTAGTCAACAACAATAACATACTGTATGGACTCAGACCTCTAGTCAACAACAATAACATACTGTATGGACTCGGACCTCTAGTCAACAACAATAACATACTGTATGGACTCAGACCTCTAGTCAACAACAATAACATACTGTATGGACTCAGACCTCTAGTCAACAACAATAACATACTGTATGGACTCAGACCTCTAGTCAACAACAATAACATACTGTATGGACTCAGACCTCTAGTCAACAACAATAACATACTGTATGGACTCTAGTCAACAACAATAACATACTGTATGGACTCAGACCTCTAGTCAACAACAATAACATACTGTATGGACTCAGACCTCTAGTCAACAACAATAACATACTGTATGGACTCAGACCTCTAGTCAACAACAATAACATACTGTATGGACTCAGACCTCTAGTCAACAACAATAACATACTGCATGGACTCAGACCTCTAGTCAACAACAATAACATACTGTATGGACTCAGACCTCTAGTCAACAACAATAACATACTGTATGGACTCAGACCTCTAGTAAACAACAATAACATACTGTATGGACTCTAGTCAACAACAATAACATACTGTATGGACTCTAGTCAACAACAATAACATACTGTATGGACTCAGACCTCTAGTAAACAACAATAACATACTGTATGGACTCAGACCTCTAGTCAACAACAATAACATACTGTATGGACTCAGACCTCTAGTCAACAACAATAACATACTGCATGGACTCAGACCTCTAGTCAACAACAATAACATACTGTATGGACTCAGACCTCTAGTCAACAACAATAACATACTGTATGGACTCAGACCTCTAGTCAACAACAATAACATACTGCATGGACTCAGACCTCTAGTCAACAACAATAACATACTGTATGGACTCTAGTCAACAACAATAACATACTGTATGGACTCAGACCTCTAGTCAACAACAATAACATACTGCATGGACTCAGATCTTTAGTCAACAACAATCAAAAATCAATCAGAATATATTAGCAGTAATTCTTATTTATGCATTTACATTACTATCATATCTCTAACTAGTGTTCTTTATCCAGAGAAGTTTATCCAGGATATGGTGGTGTCATTACGTGTCATTTATGTGCCATTTAGTTAGAGTACTCAAACATCTGGTGGAGAATACAGTCACAGTGATGGTCTGTCACGGGGTTGCCACGACACCAGTATGGCTGCACTGTCACGGGGTTGCCATGACACCAGTATGGCTGCACTGTCACGGGGTTGCCGCGACACCAGTATGGCTGCACTGTCACGGGGTTGCCACGACACCAGTATGACTGCACTGTCACGGGGTTGCCACGACACCAGTATGGCTGCACTGTCACGGGGTTGCCACGACACCAGTATGGCTGCACTCAGAGGTATCGCGGTAAGGAAACAAAACATGAAGCGGCCTGATTTTCCTGAGAAAAAAACCTAATGTTTTAAACACACAGCCTTTTGTTGTCATCCAGAGTCACATGTATTTTTTCCCCGTAGACTAAATCACACAACATTTGACATAAGGCAGGTTTTTCAATAACCATAGAGTTTAGTCTGTTGTCTCTTTATGCTTTATTTTTGCTTTGGATAATTGAGTACTGTCGTATCGCAAAACTGGTATTGTGTCAACCCTATTCTGTCCTACCCTGGGCAGAGAGAGACAGAGAGGGGAGAGAGACAGAGAGGGGAGAGAGACAGAGAGGGGGAGAGAGACAGAGAGGGGGAGAGAGACAGAGAGGGGAGAGAGACAGAGAGGGGGGAGAGAGACAGAGAGGGGAGAGAGACAGAGAGGGGGGAGAGAGACAGAGAGGGGGGAGAGAGACAGAGAGGGGGGAGAGAGACAGAGAGGGGAGAGAGAGACAGAGAGGGGAGAGAGAGACAGAGAGGGGAGAGAGAGACAGAGAGGGGAGAGAGAGAGAGAGCCCTGTTCCCCTCTTCAGAGATCCATGTGGGGAACAGATACCATATGAAGTTCCATTGACTCACAGTAATGTAATGCATAGCAAATTATAGCTCAATACAGTAGAGACAGACAGCCATTCCCACGGCACCCACCAACCCCAACCTCCCTCCTCTCAAAGGTGGAACTATTCATTTAAACCCATACTCTGTTCAAAACATCTCATCTACTGTCAACCATATGAAATGGGCGTTAAGCGTTCTGCTAACAGTATCCTGTATCTTCCTCCACTGTCCCTGTCCCCATAACGGGCTCGAACCAGTGATCCTCTGCTCGCAGACACACATGACCACCCTCTTTGACAAAGTACCAACCATTTGAGCTATCGAAAAAAATAAATAGTAATTTGGTAGCTCCATCTGCAATAGTTCAAGCTAGCTGTTGAGTGAGCTTACAGTTTGTTTTCGTTACACCTAGTCTACTGTAATGTTGTTGAGGATGGGAAAGAGTTATTAGGCAAAAAGATGACTCATTCAGTGATTTTTTATTTATTTTAAAGGACGTCAGGAGAACAGAGATACCATGCCCCCCCTATTTGCTGCTCCAGGATCAGTTTTCTCCCCCAATGGTAAACCATACCTGCTGTGCATCTAAAAGACAGAACTGTCTCCAGGGCAGATTTTAACACGGTATTGTAATCTATTTATGCACATGCTCAGAAAAGCCTAAAACTAGAATTAACATTATTATGGCGTTGGGTTAAATACAGAAGACATACTTCAGTTGAATGCAATTCGTTGTACAACTGACTAGGTACCCCCCCCCCTTTCCCTTTATTTGTTATTGTCCATTCTAATAACAGACTAAGAATTCAATCCCGTTATGTTTTGTCAGCTATAAACCAGTGTTCCCACGCACAGTAAACGCTGCGTTGTCGGCTAAATCGGAAATGACCTATAAAAGTCTGGCTGTAACGTGGATCTACCCCTGATTCTAAGACAAAGACAGTTTCCCTCCCTCCGTCTCTCTTTCTTTCTCATTCTCTCTCCAATGAGTGCTAAGTTTCACTTCTATTCCCTCCTCTGTTCCCAACCCCCCCCCCCCCACGCTCAAATTAATGTAAGAAAATAAAAGAGAAAAATGCTTAATTCATTTTAAAGAGGCTAAAATGGTCATATATATCCAATTAATTTGAATTGTCTTCATAAGCTGATCATCCTCAACAGAAATAAAGCAGTTAACTGTCAGCAATGATTCCATCACCTCGGGGACCGAGAGGAGACCGTTTTTAAACCGGCTTGGCACTGAAGGGTTTGGCCGAATGGGTCTAGATCCCCCCCCCCCCCCCCCCCTAATACAATTTCATGGGTGTGTTTAGCAGTTTAATAACAGTTATTAAGATGAGAACTGTTATATTAACAGTGTCATAATAAAAAGTGATCACTGGGCTATGCAAAAAAAGCCAAATATGGGCAATAATGTTGTGTTTGTATACGCGATGACTGTTACATGTTTGAGTTGGGGGGGGTTTGCGCTTTGTTTACAATGTTGAAATAAACTGGAACTGTGAACCGTTTAAGGGTTGAAGCTACTTCTGCAACTCTTCTGAATCCTAAACTACTATATATATATATGTGTGTGATTGGATTTGACCCTGTGCTTTCACAACGATGTGTTTATTATTTTGTTTTGATTCAGTATTAAAATACATTTAAGTATTCTATTTCTAACTAATATATTATTAAACACCTATTTTGAGAACTGAACCAATTTTAAAGAGATATACAGTTAGCTATATTTTATTTAAATGATCTCTAGATGTGTTTGGGAAACTTTAGAAGCCTGATGTCTCTAAATGGAGGGCAACATAATAATATGTAGGAACAGAGCAGACGTAACGCAGAAGACTGTCTTAGTCCATACTTTAATTCAGATTTTGAAATGACTCCTGGTTTGGAAGCGGGGCCGTGCTTTTCCCCCTGAGACCTGGTGGCACAAAACAATAATCTAACATCATTAAACACATGTCGATGAACCTGCCGGGGTATTAAAAACATGTCGATGAACCTGCCGGGGTATTAAAAACATGTCGATGAATCTGTCGGGGTATTAAAAACATGTAGAAGAACCTGTCGGGGTATTAAAAACATGTAGAAGAACCTGCCGGGGTATTAAAAACATGTCGATGAACCTGCCGGGGTATTAAAAACATGTCGGGGTATTAAAAACATGTCGATGAATCTGTCGGGGTATTAAAAACATGTCGGGGTATTAAAAACATGTCGATGAACCTGCCGGGGTATTAAAAACATGTCGATGAACCTGCCGGGGTATTAAAAACATGTAGAAGAACCTGTCGGGGTATTAAAAACATGTCGATGAACCTGTGGGGGTATTAAAAACATGTCGATGAACCTGTGGGGGTATTAAAAACATGTCGATGAACCTGTCGGGGGGGGGGGGGGGGCATTCCTGGGAGGGAGGAAGTTTCTTATTTGTGGAGGACGACTGGCTACAGCAACAGACTGGATATAGTAAAAGACCGGCTTATATAGTAGACTGGCTATAGTATTAGACGGCTACAGTAGCAGACTGGATATAGAAGTAGACTGGTTAAGGGTAGTAGACTGGTTATAGTAGTAGACTGGTTATAGTAGTAGACTGGATATAGTTCCAGACTGGCTGTAGTAGTAGACTGGCTATAGTAGTAGACTGGCTATAGTAGTAGACTGTATATGATAGTAGACTGGCTATAGTAGTAGACTGGCTATAGTATTAGACTGGCTATAGTAGTAGACTGGATATAGTAGTAGACTGGTTATAGAGTAGACTGGTTATAGTAGTAGACTGGTTATAGTAGTAGACTGGCTATAGTAGTAGACTCGATATAGTAGTAGACTGGATATAATATTAAACTGGATATAGTAGTAGACTGGTTATAGTAGTAGACTGGATATAGTAGTAGACTGGATAAAAGAGTAGACTGGATATAGTTGTAGACTGGATATAGTGGTAGACAGAATATAGTAGTAGACTGGATATAGTTGCAGACTGAATATAGTAGTAGACTGGCTATAGTAGTAGACTGGATATAGTAGTAGACTGGCTACAGTAGTAGACTGGCTATAGTAGTAGACTGTATATAGGAATACACTGGCTATAGTAGTAGACTGGCTATAGTATTAGACTGGTTATAGTAGTAGACTGGTTATAGTAGTAGACTGGATATAGTAGTAGACTGGTTATAGTAGTAGACTGGTTATAGTAGTAGACTGGTTATAGTAGTAGACTGGATATGGTAGTAGACTGGTTATAGTAGTAGACTGGATATGGTAGTAAACTGGTTATAGTAGTAGACTGGCTATAGTAGTAGACTGGGTATCGTTTTAGACTGGCTATAGTAGTAGACTGGATATAGTATTAGATTGGATATAGTAGTAAACTGGCTATAGTAGTAGACTGGTTATAGTAGTAGACTGGATATAGTAGTAAACTGGCTATAGTAGTAGACTGGTTATAGTAGTAGACTGGATATAGTAGTAGACTGGGTATAGTTGTAGACTGGCTATAGTAGTAGACTGGATATAGTAGTAGACTGGATATAGTAGTAAACTGGTTAAAGTAGTAGACTGGATATAGTAGTAGACTGGATATAATATTAAACTGGATATAGTAGTAGACTGGTTATAGTAGTAGACTGGATAAAAGAGTAGACTGGATATAGTTGTAGACTGGATATAGTGGTAGACAGAATATAGTAGTAGACTGGATATAGTTGCAGACTGAATATAGTAGTAGACTGCTATAGTATAACTGGATATAGAGTAACTGACTACAGTAGTAGACTGGCTATAGTAGTAGACTGTATATAGGAATACACTGGCTATAGTAGTAGACGGCTATAGTATTAGACTGGTATAGTAGTAGACTGGTATAGTAGTAGACTGGATATAGTAGTAGACTGGTTATAGTAGTAGACTGGTTATAGTAGTAGACTGGTTATAGTAGTAGACTGGATATGGTAGTAGACTGGTTATAGTAGTAGACTGGATATGGTAGTAAACTGGTTATAGTAGTAGACTGGCTATAGTAGTAGACTGGGTATCGTTTTAGACTGGCTATAGTAGTAGACTGGATATAGTATTAGATTGGATATAGTAGTAAACTGGCTATAGTAGTAGACTGGTTATAGTAGTAGACTGGATATAGTAGTAAACTGGCTATAGTAGTAGACTGGTTATAGTAGTAGACTGGATATAGTAGTAGACTGGGTATAGTTGTAGACTGGCTATAGTAGTAGACTGGATATAGTAGTAGACTGGTTATAGTAGACTGGTTATAGTAGTAGACTGGTTATAGTAGTAGACTGGTTATAGTAGTAGACTGGTTATAGTAGACTGGTTATAGTAGTAGACTGGTTATAGTAGTAGACTGATATAGTAGTAGACTGGTTTATAGTATACTGGTTATGTGTAGACGGTTATATTAGTAGACTGCTATAGTAGTAGACTGTATATGTAGTAGACTGGCTATAGTAGTAGACTGGTTATAGTAGTAGACTGGATATAGTAGTAGACTGGATATAGTAGTAGACTGGATATAGTAGTAGACTGGATATAGTAGCAGACGGGTTATAGTAGTAGACTGGTTATAGTTGTAGACTGGATATCGTAGTAGACTGGCTATAGTAGTAGACTGGTTATAGTAGACTGGATATGGTAGTAGACTGGTTATAGTACACTGGTTATAGTAGTAGACTGGTTATAGTAGTAGACTGGTTATAGTAGTAGACTGGATATAGTAGTAGACTGAATATAGTAGACTGGTTATAGTACTAGACTGGTTATAGTAGTAGACTGGTTATAGTAGTAGACTGGTTATAGTAGTAGACTGGCTATAGTAGTAGACTGGTTATAGTAGACTGGATATGGTAGTAGACTGGTTATAGTACACTGGTTATAGTAGTAGACTGGTTATAGTAGTAGACCGGTTATAGTAGACTGGTTATAGTAGTAGACTGGTTATAGTAGCAGACTGGCTACAGCAGCAGACTGGATATAGTAAAAGACCGGCTATAGTAGTAGACTGGCTATAGTATTAGACTGGCTACAGTAGCAGACTGGATATAGAAGTAGACTGGTTAAAGTAGTAGAATGGTTATAGGAGTAGACTGGTTATAGTAGTAGACTGGTTATAGTAGTAGACTGGATATAGTTGCAGACTGGCTGTAGTAGTAGACTGGCTATAGTAGTAGACTGGCTATAGTAGTAGACTGGATATAGTAGTAGACTGGTTATAGTAGTAGACTGGTTATAGTAGTAGACTGGTTATAGTAGTAGACTGGCTATAGTAGTAGACTGGATATAGTAGTAGACTGGATATAGTAGTAGACTGGATATAGTAGTAAACTGGTTAAAGTAGTAGACTGGATATAGTAGTAGACTGGATATAATAATAGACTGGATATAGTAGTAGACTGGTTATAGTAGTAGACTGGATATAGTAGTAGACTGGATAAAAGAGTAGACTGGATATAGTTGTAGACTGGATATAGTGGTAGACAGAATATAGTAGTAGACTGGATATAGTTGCAGACTGAATATAGTAGTAGACTGGCTATAGTAGTAGACTGGATATAGTAGTAGCGAAGTA
>NC_052330.1:32673668-32681168 GCF_016432855.1 Salvelinus namaycush
CTATTGTTCCCACTACATCATCACTTCTCTCTCTCACCTGGCTTCAGCTCCACTACTCACTCACTTCCTCTCTCTCACCTGGTTTATCTCCACTACTCACTCACTCCTCTCTCTCTCACCTGGTTTATCTCCACTACTCACTCACTTCTCTCTCTCTCACCTGGTCTATCTCCACTACTCACTCACTCCTCTCTCTCTCACCTGGTCTATCTCCACTACTCACTCACTCCTCTCTCTCTCACCTGGTTTATCTCCACTACTCACTCACTCCTCTCTCTCTCACCTGGTCTATCTCCACTACTCACTCACTTCTCTCTCTCTCACCTGGTTTATCTCCACTACTCACTCACTCCTCTCTCTCTCATGGTTTATCTCCACTACTCACTCACTTCTCTCTCTCTCACCTCGTTCTACTCCACTACTCACTCACTCCTCTCTCTCTCACCTGGTCTATCTCCACTACTCACTCACTCCTCTCTCTCTCACCTGGTTTATCTCCACTACTCTCTCACTCCTCTCTCTCACCTGGTCTATCTCCACTTCTCTGTCACTCCTCTCTCTCTCACCTGGTCTATCTCCACTACTCACTCCTCTCTCTCTCACCTGGTCTATCTCCACTACTCACTCACTTCTCTCTCTCTCACCTGGTCTATCTCCACTACTTCACTCATTCTCTCTTTCACTGGTTTATCTCCACTACTCACTCACTCCTCTTCTCTCACCTCGGTTTATCTCCACTTCACTCCTCTCTCACCTGGTTATCTCCACTATCTCACTCCTCTCTCTCTCACCGGTCTATCTCACTACTCACTCCTCTCTCTCTCCACCTGGTCTATCTCCACTACTCACTCACTCTCTCTCTCACCTGGTTTATCTCCACTACTCACTACTCACTTCTCTCTCTACTCACCTGGTTTATCTCCACTACTCACTCACTTCTCTTTCACTGGTTTATCTCCACTACTCACTCACTCTCTCTCTCTCACCTGGTTTATTCCACTACTCACTCACTTCTACTCCTCACCTGGTTTATCTCCACTACTCACCACTTCTCTCTTCACTGTTTATCCACTACTCACTCACTTCTCTCTCTCACCTGGTCTATCTCACACTACTCACTCACTTCTCTCTCTCACCTGGTTCTATCTCCATCTACTCATCTCTCTCTCTCTCACCTGGTCTATCTCCACTACTCACTCACTTCTCTCTCTCACCTGGTCTATATCCACTACTCACTCACTTCTCTCTCTCTCTCACCTGGTTTATCTCCACTACTCACTCCTCTCTCTCTCACCTGGTCTATCTCCCCTCACTACAGTCTTTCTTCTCCATGGTCTATCTCCATACTCACTCACTTCTTTTTACACGGTTTATCTCCCACTCCTCACTCACTCCTCTCTCTCTCTCACCTGGTTTATCTCCACTACTCACTCCTCTCTCTCTTCTGCTCATCTCCACTACTCACTAACTCCTCTCTCTCACCTGGTCTATTTCCACTACTCACTCACTCCTCTCTCACCTGGTCTATCTCCACTACTCAGTTCTCTCTCTCACCTGGTCTATCTCCTCACTCACTCACTTCTCTCTCTCACTGGTTTTCTCATCCTCACTCACTCACTTCTCTTCTCTCACCTGGTCTATCTCCACTACTCACTCATTCCTCTCTCTCTCACCTGGTTTATCTCCACTACTCACCACTCCTCTCTCTTCACCTGGTTTATCTCCACTACTCACTCACTCTCCTCTCTCTCACCTGGTCTATCTCCACTACTCTCTCACTCCTCTCTCTCTCACTGGTCTATCTCCATACTCATCACTCCCTATTCTCCTGTTTATCTCCCCTACTCACTCACTCCTCTCTCTCTCACCTGGTCTATCTCCACTACTCACTCACTTCTCTCTCTCTCACCTGGTTTATCTCCACTACTCACTCACTCTCTCTCTCTCACCTGGTCTATCTCCACTACTCTCACTCCTCTCTCTCTCACTGTGTCATCTCCACTCTCTCACTCCTCTCTCTCTCACCTGGTCTATCTCCACTACTCACTCACTCCTCTCTCTCTCACCTGGTTTATCTCCACTACTCACTCACTCCTCTCTCTCTCACCTGGTCTATCTCCACTACTCACTCACTTCTCTCTCTCTCACCTGGTTTATCTCCACTACTCACTCACTCCTCTCTCTCTCACCTGGTTTATCTCCACTACTCACTCACTTCTCTCTCTCTCACCTGGTCTATCTCCACTACTCACTCACTCCTCTCTCTCTCACCTGGTCTATCTCCACTACTCACTCACTCCTCTCTCTCTCACCTGGTTTATCTCCACTACTCTCTCACTCCTCTCTCTCACCTGGTCTATCTCCACTACTCTCTCACTCCTCTCTCTCTCACCTGGTTTATCTCCACTACTCACTCACTCCTCTCTCTCTCACCTGGTCTATCTCCACTACTCACTCACTCTCTCTCTCTCACTGGTCTATCTCACTACTCACTCACTTCTCTCTCTCACTGGTTTTCCACTACCACTCACTCCTCTATCTCACCTGTTTATCTCCACTACTCACTCACTCCTCTCTCTCACCTGGTATCTCACATCACTCACTCTCTCTCTCACCTGGTCTATCTCCACTACTCACTCCACTCTCTCTCTCTACCTGGTCTATCTCACTACTCACTCCTCTCTCTCTCACCTGGTCATCTCCACTACTCACTCACTTCTCTCTCTCACCGGTTATATCTCCATACTCACTCACTCCTCTCTCTCTACCTGGTTTATCTCCACTACTCACTCACTCTTCTCTCTCCACCTGTTTATCTCCACTACTCACTCACTTCTCTCTCTCACCTGTTTATCTCCACTACTCACTCACTCCTCTCTCTCTCACCTGGTTTATCTCCATACTCACTCATTCTCTCTCTCACCTGGTTATCTCCACTACTCACTCACTTCTCTCTCTCACTGGTTTCCTCCACTATCACTCACTTCTCTCTCACCTGGTCTATCTCCACTACTCACTCACTTCTCTCTCTCACCTGGTCTATCTCCACTACTCACTCCTCTCTCTCTCACCTGGTCTATCTCCACTACTCACTCACTTCTCTCTCTCACCTGGTCTATATCCAATACTCACTCACTTCTCTCTCTCTCTCACCTGGTTTATCTCCACTACTCACTCCTCTCTCTCACCTGGTCTATCTCCACTACTCACTCTCTCTCACCTGGTCTATCTCCACTACTCACTCACTTCTCTCTCTCACCTGGTCTATCTCCACTACTCACTCCTCTCTCTCTCACCTGGTCTATCTCCACTACTCACTTCTCTCTCTCTCACCTGGTTTATCTCCACTACTCACTCACTTCTCTCTCTCACCTGGTTTATCTCCACTACTCACTCACCTCTCTCTCTCACCTGGTTTATCTCCACTACTCACTCACTTCTCTCTCTCACCTGGTCTATCTCCACTACTCACTCCTCTCTCTCTCACCTGGTCTATCTCCACTACTCACTCACTTCTCTCTCACCTGGTCTATCTCCACTACTCACTCCTCTCACCTGGTCTATATCCACTACTCACTCACTTCTCTCTCACCTGGTCTATCTCCACTACTCACTCCTCTCACCTGGTCTATATCCACTACTCACTCACTTCTCTCTTTCTCTCACCTGGTCTATCTCCACTACTCACTCCTCTCTCTCTCACCTGGTTTATCTCCACTACTCACTCACTTCTCTCTCTCACCTGGTCTATCTCCACTACTCACTCACTTCTCTCTCTCACCTGGTCTATCTCCACTTCTTACTCTTCTCTCACCTGGTCTATCTCCACTACTCACTCCTCTCTCTCTCACCTGGTCTATATCCACTACTCACTTCTCTCTCTCTCACCTGGTCTATCTCCACTACTCACTCACTTCTCTCTCTCACCTTGGTCTATCTCCCACTACTCAATCACTCTCTCTCACCTGGTCCTCTCACTTCTTTACTCTCACCTGGTCTATATCCACTACTCACTCACTTCTCTCTCTCTCTCACCTGGTCTATCTCCACTTCTTACTCTTCTCTCACCTGGTTTCATATTGATGGTTTCCTTCTTCTGTTCTTTCAGATTATTTACCTGTTTATTAAAAGTGTTGGAAAAACTTGGCAATAATCAACTGACTGGCTTTCTTGATGTCTATAGTATTCTTTCTGGTTTCCTCTCAGGTTATGGATGTGTCACTGCAACCTTCAAGGTTCTAAATGATGTCACCATTGCCATTGATTCTTAGCAATGATGTGCTGCTATTTTTATTGACTTGGCCAAATCTTTTGATACGGTAGACCATTCCATTCTTGTGGGCCGGCTAAGGAGTATTGGTGTCTCTGAGGGGTCTTTGGCCTGGTTTGCTAACTACCTCTCTCAAAGAGTGTAGTGTATAAAGTCAGAACGTCCGCTGTCTCAGCCACTGCCTGACACCAAATCAAATCAAATCACATTTTATTTGTCACATGCGCTGAATGTACTGAATACTCAGGGGGAAAAAGGTGTAGATTCACGCCCAGAGCGCGCCAGGTGTTTATTTCACCTTAGCAGAAGGCAGGAATCGTGGTCACAGGCAGGCAATGGTCATACACAGGTAGGCAAACAGGCCAGGTGAATCAGACCTAGGACTGAAGGCTATAACTGGTTCTCACAAACGAGCTGGGAAAAGACTTAGTAGAGTCAAAATGAACAATACCTCCCAAAGGCACAAACAGAACGAACTGAACTAAATGAGGAGCTGATGAGACCAGGTGAGTATAACTAACACAGGTGAAATCAATGAACACAAATGAAAGACAGGGCTACGTTCCAGAACACAAAGAAACAGGGCTACGTTCCAGAACACAAAGAAACAGGGCTACGTTCCAGAACACAAAGAAACAGGGCTACGTTCCAAAACACAAAGAAACAGGGCTACGTTCTAGAACACAAAGAAACAGGGCTACGTTCCAGAACACAAAGAAACAGGGCTACGTTCCAGAACACAAAGAAACAGGGCTACGTTCCAGAACACAAAGAAACAGAACACAAGGATGACTAAGAAAATAAATACAGAACCTTACACTGAATACAACAGGTGTAGACCTTACAGTAAAACGCTTAGGGAAATAGGGTTAAGAAAATATTGACTAAATAAACAAAAGTAAAAAATAAAAACAAACGTAACACAATAATAACGAGGCTATATACAGGGGGTACCGGTACCGAGTCAATGTTTGGGGTACAGGTTGGTCGAGTTAATTTGTACATGTAGGTAAGGGTAAAGTGATGCATAGATAATAAACAGCGAGTAGCAGCAGTGTAAAAACAAACGGGTGGGGACATCTAGAGTTGGAGCTCCCGTACCGCTTGGCGTGGAGTAGCAGAGAGAACAGTCTATGACTTGGGTGACTGGAGTCTTGGACAATTTTTTGGACCTTCCTCTGACATTGCCTAGTATATACTGTAGGTCCTGGATGTCAGGAAGCTTGGCCCCAGTGATGTAGTGGGCCATACTCATTACCTTCTGTAGTGCCTTGCGGTCCTGCCATGGCTTCCTGCCATCCAGGACCTCTATACCAGGCGGTGCCAGAGGAAGGCCCTAAAAATTGTCAAAGACTGTTCTATCTGCTACCGCACGGCAAGCGGTACCGGAGCACCAAGTCTAGGACTAAAAGGCTTCTTAACAGCTTCCACCCCCTCTTTTACACTGCTGCTACTCTCTGGTTATTATTTATGCATAGTCATTTTAACTCTACCTACATGCACATATTATCTCAATTACCTCGACTAACCTGTGCCCCCACACATTGACTCTAACGGTACCCCCTGTATATAGCCTCTACATTGACTCTGTACCGGTACCCCCTGTATATAGCCTCCACATTGACTCTGTACGGTACCCCCTGTATATAGCCTCCACATTGACTCTAACGGTACCCCCTGTATATAGCCTCCACATCGACTCTGTAACGGTACCCCCCTGTATATAGCCTCCACATTGACTCTGTACCGGTAACCCCTGATATAGCCTCCACATGACTCTGTACCGGTACCCTGTATATAGCCTCCACATTGACTCTGTACCGGTACCCCCTGTATATAGCCCACATTGACTCTGTACGGTACCCCCTGTATATAGCCTCCACATTGACTCTGTACCGGTACCCCCTGTATATAGCCTCCACATTGACTCTGTACCGGTACCCCCTGTATAAGCCTCCACATTGACTCTGTACCGGTACCCCTGTATATAGCCTCCACATTGACCCTGTACCGTACCCCTGTATATAGCCTCACATTGACTCTGTACCGTAACACCCTGATATAGCTCACATTGACTCTGTACTGGTACCCCCTGTATATAGCCTCCACATTGACTCTGTACCGGTACCCCTGTATATAGCTCCACATTGACCCTGTACTGGTACCCCCTGTATATAGCCTCCACATTGACTCTGTACCGGTACCCCCTGTATATAGCCTAACATTGACTCTGTACCGGTACCCCTGTATATAGCCTCCACATTGACTCTGTACTGGTACCCCCTGTATATAGCCTCCACATTGACTCTGTACCAGTACCCCCTGTATATAGCCTCCACATTGACTCTGTACCGGTACCCCCTGTATATAGCCCCATTAGTGTTATTTTACTGCTGCTCTTTAAGTATTTGTTATTTTTATTTTTATAATTAAAACGGCATTGTTGGTTTAAGTGGGCATTTCACTGAAAGGTCTACACCTGTTGTATTTGGCGCATTTGACAAATACAATTTGATGTTGTGTTGCTACCATGCTATGTTGGTACCATTTTGTGTTGTTGTCATGTTGTTGTCATGTGTTGCTACCATGTTGTTTTGCTACCATGCTGTGTTGCTACCATTTTGTGTTGTTGTCATGTGTTTCTACCATGTTGTGTTGTCATGTGTCTTTGCCATGCTGTGTTGTTGTCTTAGGTCTCTCTTTATGTAGTGTTGTGGTGTCTCTCTTTATGTAGTGTTGTGGTGTCTCTCTTTATGTAGTGTTGTGGTGTCTCTCTTTATGTAGTGTTGTGGTGTCTCTTTATGTAGTGTTGTGGTGTCTCTCTTTATGTAGTGTTGTGGTGTCTCTCTTTATGTAGTGTTGTGGTGTCTCTCTTGTCCCGATGTGATGTTTTGTCCTACATTTTTATTTTTAATTCCAGACCCCTGTCTCCGGTAGGAGTCCTTTTGCCTGTTGGTAGAACGACATTCCTAATTGACTTGCCTAATAAAAGAAAGTTTACATTAGAAAAATAAAATGGGGGGGGAAAAAGCCCTGTCAAGTCCACGACACAATGATAAGTCAGGTCATTTGGGCCTAGAGGGGACAGACAGTTGACAAGGGCAGGCAGGTTACTCCCCTATTACCCCCCCCCCCCCAGCCTTTCTCCCCCTCCTCCCCCCTTCTCCCTATACATCTCACGAATAATAATAACCTTAAATGAACAGTGAAAGGAAACGCTTGGCGGTCAA